>NC_135979.1:9327739-9567739 GCF_053455715.1 Rhinoraja longicauda | reverse complement strand
TGGTGACATTGGAATAAGTCTTTGACGCTCCAGATTAGGGGGCGTGCGTGCGTGCTACTGCATTGGAGAGGTATCTATCCGAGGACAACTTCCCTCGCAAATACAGAGCAAACCCCAGCACAAACCAGGTTGGGAAGACGTTCATGATTGTTACCTTTACATGCAGCAAGTTACAACAAAACTTTCAAAACTTATCGTCCCTGCAGAACATTGATAGAACACATGGAAAATGGTTCATTGTTATTTCTGCAAATAGTAGAAATGTATCGAAGGGGGAGATGTTCAAATCACGAGAGGGGGAGGCAAAGTGTCATAGTGATGCAGTGTGGAAACAGGCCCATTCGGCTCAACTTGCCCACACGGCCAACATGTCCCAGCTACACTTGTCCCATCGGCCCACGTTAGGCTCGTATCCCTCCAAACCTGTCCTACCCATGTACCTGTCTAACTGTTTCTTTAATGTTGGGATAGTCCCTGCCTCAACTACCTCCACTGGCATTTTGTTCCATACCCTCACCACCCTTTGTGTGAAAATGGTACCCCTCAGAATCCTATTAAATCTTTTCCTCTTCACCTTAAACCAATGTTCTCTGGTCCTCGATTCCCCTACTCTGGGAAAGAGACTCTGTGCATCGACCCGATCTATTCCTCTCATGATTTTATATACCTCTGTAAGATCACCTCTCATCCTGCTGCGCTCCAATGAAGAGTCCTAGCCTACTCAACCTCTCCCTGTAGCTCAGACCCTCTAGTCCTGGCAACATCCTCGTAAATCTCTCTATCCTTTCCAGCTTGACAACATATTTCCTATAACACGGTGCCCAGAACTGAACACAATACCCTGAGTCTGGCCTCGGCAACGTCTTATACAACTGCAACATGACCTCCCAACTTCTATACTAAAGGAATGCAAATGTGTGGTGAATGTAAGATGAAGAGGAAGGAAAGGAAAGATGCTAACACTGTACACACAGTAGGTTCTGCGGAACAGTGTCGCTCGTTTCCCTGTTACATACAGCTGGAGCAATGTGGACTCGTCTTAATGCCCTGTGTGTAGCATGCATTTATGTAACTAGTACATTTATTTCCATTAATATATTTTCTATAACATTTCCCTGGACATACGCTATTGATAACACATTATTGTAATACAGATTTATGTACGCATGGATATTCAGTGCACGCTTTCCATTATAAGTGATGATGTACATATTTATGAGGAAGCAAGGTAAATATGGCACTCCAATGTTATTTTCCTCCCAAGGGGGGGATGCAGCGCCACTTCAGGTGGGAGGATGCAGGTACAGGGTGCCAACTTTAAACCGGCAGCGTCTATTAAAGTGGCCGAAAGCCCGAAAGAGTGGAAATGCACCAGTATATGAGCAATGTTTGCTTTTAAAATGGGGATTATTCGATGCTTTCCACCCTATTATCCGACTAGCTTTTAATTAAACGTAAATGACGCAGTGAGATTAAGTGTGCACAGAAGTTACTTGTTTTCCAAGATTTTTGTACAGTGATAAAAACTTTATTCTGGGCGATGCCCAGGTAAACGTGAAATTGCCAACCACGGTTTTCAAACACTTGTTGCAACCCTAATGAAAAGTGAAATGGCATAACGTTATCATTTCTGTGTGTGTGTGTGTGTGTGTGTGTGTGTGTGTGTGTGTGTGTGTGTGTGTGTGTGTTTCCCCTCTTGTTTTCGATGGATATTTCCATCAGGAATTAAAAAATGCATACATGTCTGGGACTTGATAGAATGAGCTCCCGGAGGGCCTGCAGTCAGTCAAAGGCAGTTTTCAGACCGAAAATATGTGCTTAGCTTATTTCTTATATTTGCATATTCATCAGTGGGGGGAGGTGGTATCTCTATCTCTCTCTCTCTCGGTATCTCTCTCTCTCTCTCTCTCTCTCTCTCTCTCTCTCTCTCTCTCTCTCTCTCTCTCTCTCTCTCTCTCTCTCTCTCTCTCTCTCTATCTCCATCTCTCTATCTCTCTCTCTCTCTCTCTCTCTCTCTCTCTCTCTCTCTCTCTCTCTCTCTCTCTCTCTCTCTCTCTCTCTCTCTCTCTCTCTCTCTCTCTCTCTCTCTCTCTCTCTCTCACCCCCTCCCCCCCTTCCCCCTCTAGATTAGAGTTGTATTCCACAACACTCAAGTCCAAAGGGAGCGCAGTATTTTTTAAACACACACAGAAACAGGTGCAGCCATCAAATGACAGGCGTTTTCGCAATTGCCTTTCAAAGCCTATTCGACGCGGTGGGGTTATCCATATTTATAACGGCGGATGTGTCCTGGGGATTGATGGAGCGGATCACTCTGTTAGCTATCCTGGGGGAATGCTCGTCCCATGGGCTCAGTTGGAGGTTTGAACCCAGAGTCGCAGCAGAGAGAGAAAAAAAACAGTTGCGTTATGGGCCTTGATTAATTAAAATATATACCGTGGTACTTACTGCATGCATGTAATTGCGGGAAATCTGCAACAAACTCGTTTGCAAATGTAACTATTTTGCGGGAATAAAGATTCAAATTGCTTTCCGAACCTTGTGGTGTCGAGCGAGTTTAATTCCACATTCGACCTTTTAATCCATTAATAAATAGCATTAATGAAACAACAATGGGATGATCGAACGGCAGCGCTCAGAAAGAGACCACTCGGCCGATGGTGTTCCTGCTATTACTTTAAAGAGCGTTTTGTCTTTCTCGCCAGCTCTCTCCAGAGCCGCGAAATTACTCGAATCCCCCTTGAATTTCGAGGCTTCCTTCACTCTTTCGAGCGTTATATTCAAGTTCACAATTCTCTGAGCTTAAAATGACTTCTCGCATCTCGGCCATCCATTGCCTTAACTCCGCACAAGCGCGCTTTATCCACCCGCTTTATATTCTTTGGGTACCGATCTGACTAGGGTTGAAACACACTCATTCTGTTTACACTATCCCAACTACTTAATTTTAAATGCTAATGAATCTCCCCTTTAACTTGCCCACTCTAAGGAGCACATTCTCCACTCCACGTAATTGAATGGAAGGGCATTACTGGAGAATAGTACTGTTGTAGAGCAGGAGTGGGCTATTTAGAGCCTTAAGCTTGTTCTGCCATTTAATAACCCGGCTGATCTGCCCATCAATCATGGCCGCCTTTCATGTCATAATAGGCAGCTTCTCAAGCCAGCTGGGGAGACAGGGGCTAGTGTTGTAGTGAGGGGGGCTTTGGTTTTACCTGCTGTACATTCACAGAGCGCTGAAATTACCTTCTCAAGTTCAAGGGGCATTAAAGCAAATGGAATCCAGTGACTTTAGCTTTCAGTGCGTTCTTGTATGAATTCCGTGGGCCGAACTGAACAGCCCGACTCGAAAGCTGGGTAGGTGGTATGGAAGTCGACAAACATTCCCGATTGTCGTAGGGTTATAACGCACCGAAACAGTTCCTTCGGCCCAAATCGTCCACGACCACCAATCTAAGATAGTCCCATTTGCCCGCGTGTGGCCCACATCTCTCGAACATTTCCTAACCATGCATCTGTCCAAGTGCCTTTTAAGAGTAAGAGTCTGAAGAAGGGTCTCGACCCGAAACGTCACCCATTCCTTCTCTCCCGCGACGCTGCCTGTCCCGCTGAGTTACTCCAGCATTTTGTGTCCATCTTCGGTTTAAATCAGCATCTGCAGTTCCTTCCTACACATGTGTCTTTTTTAGAATTGTGTTACAGTACCTGCCTCAACTACCTCCTCTAGCACTCGTTCCACATACCTACCGCCCTCTGAGTGGAAAAGTTGCCCTTCAGGTTCCGACTGAATATTTCTCCTGTCGCCTTGAACATTTACCTAAGGTTGATGATTCCCCAACACTGGGTAAAAGACTCTGTGCATCCACCGTATCTATTCCCCTCGTGGTTTTATACTCCTCTACACTCCAATGAATAATTTCGTAGCCTGCCCGACCTTTCCCTGTAGCTCAGGCCATTGAGTCCGGGCAACGTCATCGGTAAATGTTCTCTGCACGCCGTCCAGCTTAATGACATCTTCCTACAGCAGTGTAAGAAAATAACTACAGATACTGGTACAAATTTATTCACAAGATGCTGGAGTAACTCATCAGGTCAGGCAGCATCTCAGGAGAGAAGGAATGGGTGACGTTTCGGGTCGAGACCCTACTTCAGACTACAGCAGGGCGACCAAAACTGAGCACAATACTCGAAACGCTGTCTCAGCAACGTCTTGTCCTATGGTCTGAGTAGAATGACGCTGCAGATGCTGGTACACAACGAAGTTAGACACAAAGTGCTGGAGTAACTCAGCGGGTCAGGCAGCATCTCTGGAGAAAATGGATGAGTGACGCTTCGGATCTGGAGAAGAGTCCCGACCCGAAACATCACCTCTCAATGTTCTCCAGAGATGATGCCTGACCCGCTGAGTCAGGTCACCCGCTCACCCACTTGGCGTCTACAAACCAATAATACATTGGATGCGGATGTTGATTGTTGGTGATTACCAATTGTCTTCGTGAGTTCCAACACAAAGGGAGGCAGCCCTTGTTGTTGGGTTGTTTGAAGAAGGATCTCGACTCCTTTTCTCCAGAGATGCTGCCTGACCCGCTGAGTTACTCCAGTACTTTGTGTCTATCTTTGACCTGTGGTATCTCAGAAACAAATCCTGGGTGCTCCTGCAAGTTCATTGCTAGTGCTAACATTCTGCTCCTGCCGGACTCAACCGAAGCAATATAGTGGAGCCACAACAGTGACAGCGTGGAGCACAAGCCCGCAGCGTTACAGTCACGCTGTGAATAAGGTGTATTTTGCAAAGGGTTCTGGCAGCCATTGTTCATCATTGACAGCTCATGTGATCAACAGCGGGATCCTGCACTGAACACTGACAAGCGGGAGGTCATTTGCTGAATACCATCCTGCACAACATCACCTTATGTGCGTGATGTCACTGCATCTAACTTGCAATCACCACGGTCTCGACCCGAAACGTCACCCATTCCTTCTCTCCAGAGATGCTGCCTGTCCCGCTGAGTTACTCCAGCTTTTTGTGTCAATCTCGGACCTTGCACTTCCTTATAAAAACGCAGAGGTAAATTGTATAGCAAGATAAATCCAATGACTCATTTGGAGAATAAAGCGACCGATCATCGTCCGTCTCTACAATCAAGGTCCAAATGACTTCGCCCGGTGGTCATTTGACAGCAGTTAGCAAGTGTTATCTGTCCGGGGACAAAGTTCGAGTAAAATCGTTGTAGTTGGCAATTTAACTGCACTTGAAAACAAATCTCACTGTCCTTAGGAACGCATGGTAATAAAGTACCATTGTACCATACTACCATTGAACCATTTAGCTACATATTGCTTCAACCTGCAAATTATCTCTCCCAGCGAGAAGCCAGTTTGCTTTGTTTTGGAACAAAATATAACATAACAAGAAAATCGGAAGAAGCTGAATATATTACTGCACTGGTGAGGAAAGGCCTGGGGCAAACCTCACTCCAACTTTTTCTTTCATTTGCCCCGCAGATCTATTGTTTATTTCCAGAAATTTCTGCATTTTTATTTTCACTTTTTTCGTTTTACTCTCTTCCCCCTCGTGCAATAATCGAACTTAAAAGACAGTGTTATCAACGGGAGCTTTCCCCCACAGCGCTCCAATCCTATCCTGGAGGAGCTAATTAATCCTGTTCTGTGAGGCTCTTTGGGTCCACAGGCTCCCCTGGACCACGACTAATTGGACCTCTCTCTAAGTATGAGGTTCGGGGATGAGCGCTGATCCTGAGGTGGGAACGGTGATATTCTTCACACCCATTTCAAGTATTGATGCTGATGTGAAAAAATGCATTCCTCTGTTCCCATGGTTGCAGAGTTTCCAATAGCTACTGTGAAGCAGACTCAATGGGTCGAATAACTTACATTAGTTGCTTTTGGCATCCCCTGAAGACTGAATATCATTACCAATTGTGGATAAAGAGGCATCTCAAGCACCAAAGGAATGGGAGCATCCTTATTAATGTCTCACAGTCTATCTCTCAATGCCCTACAGATAGATAATGTTCCTTTGGTATTCAGTAACAAATGGTGCCCTATCCCTGCCAGAACACCTGCCTGAAAAAGTATTTACCCCGACAGTCCTTTCAGGTTAGGCAGAAGTTCACTTGCTCCTCCTCCAACCTCATCTACTGTATCCATTGTTCAAGATGTGGACTCTTGTACATCGGCGAGACCAAACGCAGACTGGGCGATCGTTTCGGGGAACACCTTCGCTCAGCCCACCTGAACCAACCTGATCTCCTGGTTGCTGGCCACTTTAATTCTCCTTCCCATTCCTACACAGTCCTTTCCGTCCTCGGTCTCCTCCATTGTCAGAGTGAGGCCAAGCGCAAATTGGAGGAACAGCATCTCATATTTCGCTTGGGCAGCTTACATCCCAGTGGTATGAATATTGATTTCTCTCACTTCAGGTAGCCCCGGCATTCCCTCTCTCTCTCTATCCGTCCCCCACCCAAATCGCACTAGCTTCTCATTTTCACCCTACAAACAGCTAACAATGTCCTGTTTCCTTTATCATCGTTACTTTTTTGCATATCTTTCATTCATTGTTCTTTATCTCTCCACATCACCGTCTATATCTCTCATTTCCCATATCCCTAACCAGTCTGAAGAAGGGTCTCGACCCAAAACGTCACCCATTCCTTCTCTCCAGAGATGCTGCCTGTCCCGCTGAGTTACTCCAGCTTTTTGTGTCTATCTTCGGTTTAAACCAGCATCTGCAGTTCCTTCCTACACACTCTGCACTCTATCCCACTCAGTGAAAGTCTGTCTCCCAGATCTTTTCAACAGTGAGTTTTACACTGTACCAGCTCCGGGTTTGCTCCATACTCTTGTGCTGAGTTAGCAGGTCACCCCTGAGGCTTTGATTTATCTACGATGGACTCTAACATTTCTAGAATAGAGGGGAGTAAATCATTCAGGATCTCTGCTGCTTACCCATTGGTGTCGTCACTAATCCCAACACATCCCTTCGTCACTAATCCCAACACATCCAAGGTGGCAACAATGCTTGATGGGAACAGGACCTAGTTTGACTGCAATTCCTCACAGAGGAGCAAGACTAATGAGGTGTGGGATATTAAAATTAACAAAAAACTTTCATTGGTTACTGTACACTAGGAGCATGCTTGCGGTTTTAATTGTTCTGGTGGGAAAGGGCAAGATGGGTTACAGCATATCACAAGGACATTATCAATAGATAAGGAGAGCTGGACGGTGAGGTTTTAATGTGGATGCTCCCATTCTTCTACTGCTTAGGATGACTATTTCATGTTCATAAGTCATAGGAGCAGAATTAGGCCATTCGGCCCTTTCCAGTCCACTCTGCCGTTCAACCATGAATGGTCTATCTTTCCCTCTCAACCCCATTCTCCTGCCTTTCCCCCATAACCCTTGACACCCTTACTAATCAAGAATTTCTCAATCCTCACATTAAAAATACCCAATGACTTGGCCTCCACAGCCATCTGTGGCAATTAATTCCACAGATTCATCTCCCTCTGATGAAAGACATTCTTCCTCATCTCCTATATAACGATACGTCCTTTTATTCTGAGACGATGCCCTCTGGTTCTAGACTCCCCACTAGTGGAAACATTCCTCTCCACATCCACTCTATCCAGGCCTTTCACTATTCGGTAAGTTTGAATACGTTTCAATCTTACCTGCAGCTCACAATGCATTTGCGCTGCAGAAGATGCCAGCAGCAGCAAAATGAACATGAGTTAGCTGTTTGATCCATTGATTGCCCTTACTTCAGGACATCTAGTGGAATCACATTGCGAACACGGGTTGCGGAGGGTGCAATTTCAGTGTTAACATCAGCACTTGAGATGGGTGAGAAGGACGTTGTTCCAGGACCATAATGATAACATCTGCCAATGCAATCAAACTGAACAGTTTCTATACTCAAATGTTATGTGCCAACTAAGAATTTATTTTCGATGAATCCAAATACATCTTCACAATGCAAATAAGTACATAAGTTCTAGGAACAGAACAAGGCCATTCGGCCCATCAAGTCTGTTCTGTCATTTAATCATGGCAGATCTATCTTTCCCTCTCAACCCCATTCTCCTGCCTTCTCCCCATAACCCCTGACACCCATACCAATCGAGAACCTGTCAATCTCCAGCTTAAAAGTATCCATTGGCTTGGCCTCCACAGCCGTCTGTGGCAACGGATTCCACAAATTCACCACCCTCTGACTAAATATATTCCTCCTCATCTCCTTTCTAAAGGTACATCCTTTTATTCTGAGGTTGTGGCCTCTGGACCTAGGCTCCCACTAGTGGAGACGTCCACTCCACATCCGGGCCTGACCTAGTTATAATAACAGCAACTCTGTCCCATCAGTTGCAATTGTGTTTAACATGTTCTCTCTCTGCACAGGTCAGGCAGAAATCTATAATATAGCCTCAGAAGTAGGGGTCCACCACCTTGAGACCAAAATTTGTTCAGAGAAGCTAATGAGAATCTTTGGAATTCCCACTTCAGAGTCCATAGTTGTTCACCCGTTGAATACATTCCATCTTTTCACGAGATGTGGCAAGATCCACATTGGCCACCCATTGCTAAATTACCCTTGCACATCTTAAATTGGGAGGGGATAGATTTAATAGTAACCTGAGAGGTAACTTTTTTACAAAGAGGGTGTGGGTATATGGGATGAGCTGCCTGAGGAGGTGGTTGAGCCAGGTACTACTAGTACTAGGTACTAAGGCATTTGGACAGGTACATAACAGGGAAGGTGAAGAGGGATATGGGCCAAAAGCAGGCAGGCGGATCTAGTGTTGATGAGGCATCTTGGTTGTCACAGGCAAGTTGGGCCGGAGGGCATGGTCCATGCTGTATGACTTTATGACTCTGTGACTCTATTAGTTAGGTTGCATGGGATGCTTGTATTTCTGATAGGGCATTTTAAGCTTTGCAGCCTTGTAGAAGGACCATGCCAGGAAGCCCTGCATAAAGGTCCTGGTCTTGCATTGCTTGTCCCCCAACCCAGTGATGAATTACATTTGAGAGAGAAAAGAGAGAGAAAGGAGAGAGAAAATGGCGGGTGAAGGGTTACTAAGACCATGACTGAGCGAAAGAGGGAAGGTGTGGAAACGAGAGTGGAGCTGTGAAAATGAGGAGGGAAGTGAGTGATAGTGAAAATAGTGAAGGTGAGGAATGAAGTGAGACAGCTAAGGGAGGGGGGAAATTTGAGAGGAGTCTGAGAGAGGAGAATGATAAGGGGGGAGAATGAAGTGAAAGGAAGAGTCAGAGGAAACAGAAGGTACAGGGAGGAGAAAGGGAGGTAGAGAATAAGGGAGAAAGAAAAATGGTGAGTGGGATAGTGAGGGGGAGATGGACGGCTGTGAGGCTTTTAGGGGGATGAGTGGGTAAAAATGGATGGAGAGTGAAGGGGAGAGGATTAACAGGAGATGAAGAGAGGAAGAAGAGGAAAGAAAAGATATGTGAAGAAAAGAAGACAGGGAGAACTGGGAGTGGTGCAAATAGGGAACGCGGAAAGAAATGGGAGGGGAGAGAAATGAGAGGCAGGAGACAAAGGAAAGAAGGGCAGATTGATAACGAATGACAGTTTGGATGAGACATGAAATGCACTGAGGTGAGAGAGGCGAAGGGTAAGGGAGATAGGGGAGAAAGAAGGGATAAGGAGACATAGAAACATAGAAAATAGGTGCAGGAGTAGGCCATTCGGCCCTTCGAGCCCGCACCGCCATTCAATATGATCATGGCTGATCATCCAGCTCAGTAACCTGTACCTGCCTTCTCTCCATACCCCCTGATCCCTTTAGCCACAAGGGCCACATCTAACTCCCTCTTAAATATAGCCAATGAACTGGCCTCAACTACCTTCTGTGGCAGAGAATTCCACAGACTCACCACTCTCTGTGTGAAGAAATGTTTTCTCATCTCGGTCCTAAAAGACTTCCCCCTTATCCTTAAGCTGTGACCCCTGGTTCTGGACTTCCCCAACATCGGGAACAATCTTCCCGCATCTAGCCTCTCCAACCCCTTAAGAATTTTATATGTTTCAATAAGATCCCCCCTCAGTCTTCTAAATTCCAGTGAGTATAAGCCTAGTCTATCCAGTCTTTCTTCATATAAAACCACAATTTACTTGTCATTTTTTGATAAATGCAGAGTTAATTACAACTAATTTTTAATCGCTCAGTAATCTTAATTATGTTTTGCTACTACATTAAAGATGTTGATGATGATATTACATTATGTTGTGATATTATGTTAACCATGAACACTACAACTAATAAAATCATATTTAATTTCTGATTCCAGTGGTAAACTGGTCATAGATCTGTCTTTTGCCTATTATATTATACCATGATTTTTGGGCCATTGTTATATTTAGAAATTTGCTTTATGAGTGACTGCCAAATTTCCTAAGGGTTTGAATACTTATAAATATAAAACGAGTTCAGAAGATAGTTAATAGGATGTCCTTGAAAGTCTTTCAGTGTCATTGATTGCAACAACTGCAATGCTAGTGGTGCTGATAATCCCACACTGCTATTTGAGCTGTGAATTCCAGTACCTGGACTCAGGGAAATATTTGTCATGGTGTGCAATGTGCAGGCATTGGGGTCCTCATTCACCTTCTGTCCTTTTCCTCCTAGCCGATGAACATAGCAGTTCTTGGAAGCATTACTGATGAATAATTAGGAACGCAGTGCAGTGCTTTCCATTTGAGATTTAGATGACAGGATTTATGGGTGTTAGGGACATTAAGGAAATGCGTTCTTCGCTGGGGCAAAATATTTGATATTCCTGTGGAAACAAGGAACTGCAATTGCTGGTTTATTTTTAAAAGGCACAAAGTGCTGGAGTAACTCAGCGGGTCAGACAGCATCCCTGGAGAACATAGATAGGTGTTGGTGATAGAACATGGACACCTATCCGTGTTCTCCAGAGATGCTTCCTGATCTGCTGAGTTACTCCAGCACTTTGTGCCTGAAGAATGGTCCTGACCATGGTCCTGAGCATATTCATGTTCACGTTTCTTCTTCTCTTATGCAACAGAAACGTCACCTATATCTCCAGAGATGCTGCCTGACACGCTGAGTTACTCCAGTACTTTGTGTCTTTGCTTCCTGACCCATTGAGTCACTCCAACACTTTGTGTCTGAAGAAGACTCCCAACCCAAAACGTCACCTTTATGTCCAGAGATGCTGCCTGACCCATTTAAGTAACTCCAACAATTTGGTGTCTTTTAATATTCATGTTCATGTTTCTTCTTCCCTTATGCAATAGCATTTGAATGATGCCACCCATGCTGCCTTGTGCTAAGGTTGATCCTATTTCACACCTACGCTGTCCTAAGGTCACCGTCCCTTTCTAAGACTATCACATTGGCACGTAAAGGGCTGACTGGCAAGTGGGAAGCTTTCTAAAGTGAGACATGATGAGTTCAGGGTCAGCATGTTCCTGTTAGAGTGAAGGTCAAGGCTGGCAGAATTAAAGAGCCTTGGCCGATGAGGAATATAAAGGGTTTATCAGGAAAACGGAGACAGGTATAAGCAGATAGGACCAAGCATGTACCTTGAGGAGAAGAAGCGATGTAGAAGTACATTTAATAAGGAAATGGGAGGGCAAAAGGTGCTATGAGATATCCCTGGCAGGCAAGATAAAGGAGAACCCTAGAAGATTTAATGTATATTAAGAGCAAAAAGGTAGCTAGGGAGAATCATAGTCATATATTCATACAACGTCGAATCACGCCTTTTAACCTAACTTGCACATGCCAACCAACATTCCACATCTGCACTAGTCTCATCTGCCAGCATTTGGCCCATATCCCTCTAAACCTCTCATATTCATCTACCTGTCCAAATGTTTCTTAAACATTGTGATAGCACCTAACTCAACAACTTCCTCGTTCCATACACCCACCACACTTTGTATAAAAAAGTTGCCCCTCAGGTTCCTATTAAATCAATCCCCCCTCACCTTGAGCATATGCTCTCTGGTTCTCAATTCCCCTACTCTGGGTTATAGAGTCCGCACAATTATCCTATCTCTTCCTCTCATGATCCTGTACACCGCTATAAGATCACCCCTCATCCTCCTGCACTCCAACGAATAAAGTCCCGGCTGGCACAACCTTTCCCTGTAACTCAGGCTCTTGAGTCCTGGCAACACCCTCATAAATCTGTTCTGTACCCTTTCCAGCTTAACACCACCTTTCCTAGAACAGGGTGACCAAAACTGAACGCAGTACTCTACATGTGGCCTCACCAATGTCTTGTACAACTGTAACAATACCTCCCAACTTCAAGAGAGTAGGTCCCCCGAAGGTATTTATTCACAAAATGCTGGAGTAACTCAGCAGGTCAGGCAGCATCTCGGGAGCCCATTCCTTCTCTCCTGAGATGCTGCCTGACCTGCTGAGTTACTCCAGCATTTTGTGAATAAGGATTAGTGTGGTGACCTATGTGTGGAACCATAGGAAATGCGTGAGGTTTTAAGTGAATACTTCTCATCTGTATTTACTGTTAACATGACATGCAAGCCAGTGAGCTCAGGGGGTGAAAGCCATATCGTGGCCTAACAACATCATGAAAGACGAAGGTTTGGAGGTCTTGAAACACATAAAAGCTGTTTCAACGAATAAAAGTGACAGGACAGAGGTACATAAAATGGCGGGAAGCATAAATAAATAGCCATGCCAGTTTCCCATTGTACGGGTGTCTCAAACTCGACTCCCCAGTTTGAAAGTCAGAGGAAGGAATTTTAAAGGGGGACTGAGAAGACTAAATTTCTCACATGAGAGGCAAAGAGAGGGGAGACAATCAAAACCTTCTTCCCAGCGTGGAAATGTCAAAAACTAGAGGGCAGAGCTTTAAGTTGCGAAAGGGAAGGTTTCAAGGAGATGTGCTGAACAAGTTCTTCTACACAGAGGGTGGTAGGTGCCTGGAATGTGTTGCCAGGGGAGGTGGTGGAGGTGGATAGGATAGCAGTGTTTACTAGGCTTTTAGATAGGCACATGGCCGTGCAGGGATGAAGAGATATGGATCGCCAGCAGGGATGGGAGATCAGTTTAACATGGTATCATGTTCGGCGCGGACTGAAGGGCCTGTTCCAGTGCTGTATCTATTGTTTTATGTTCTATGATGATAAGCAAGCTACTCAGTCATTATGGCCATCACAGGTCCATTCGCTCTACAGCAACTGGCACTGAAGTTGGACCAGGAGTGGATCCCAGAGCTTGAGAAACTAGGGGCAGGTCTAGCGAAAGGTCAAGTGCATGAGGTCAGAGGGTCACAAGTGTTAGGAGCAGAATTAGGCCATTCGGCCTATCAAGTCTACTCCGCCATTCAATCATGGCTGATCTATCTCTCCCACCTAACCCCATTCTCCCGCCTTATCAACCATAACCCCTGACACCCGCACTAACCGAGAACCTATCTACCTCTGCCTTAAATGCAACGTCTCGCATCTGAAACCTTTATCGTTTCTCTCTCCGCAGATTCTGCCTGACCTGCTGAGTGTTTCAGGCATGTTCCTTTTCAGTGACCGCCGCGACCTCGTGAGGATGCAGGGAACAAAGGGCCCCTGAAATCACCCTTGCCAGAGCACCCAGAGCACACACACACACACTCACACACACTCACTCACACACTAACACACACACACACACACACTCACACACACACACACACTAACACACACACACACACATTAACACACGCACACTCACACACTAACACACACACTCATACACACACACTCACACACACACACTAACACATGCACACTCACACACTAACACACACACTCACACACTAACACGCACACTAACACACACACACACTAACCACACACACTCACACACGCACATACACACTAACACACGCACACACACACACTAAACACACACACTCACTCACTCACTCACACACTAACACACACACACACTCACACACTAACACACGCACACGCACACTCACACACACACACTAACACACACACTAACACACACACTAACACACGCACACTCACACATGCACACTAACACACACACTCACTCACACACTAACACACACACACTAAACACACACACACTCAAACACACACTAACACACGCACACACTAACACATGCACACTCACACACAATAACACACACTCACGCACAGAGACACACTCACATCACACTCACCACACTAACACACACACACACACATTAACACACTCACACACACGCACACTAACACAAACACACACACACTCACTCACACACTAACACACATGCACACTAACACACACACTCACACACACACACATTAACACACTCACACACGCACACTAACACACACACTCACGCACAGAGACACACTCACTCACACACACACACACACCCTCAAACAACATGCCACTTCTGACAGATTATCCCCATATCATCCCGCTCCGTTCAAATTATAGCAGAGACTGAACTAATTCCTGACTTTATTGGGTATGTCTTATGGGCGCAGCGGTGGGAGTTGCTGCGTTGCAGCGCCAGCGACCTGGTTCGATTCCGTCTACGGGTGCTGTCTGTACGGAGTTTGTACGTTTGTATGTTCTTCCCGTGACCTGCGTGGGTTAACTACAAAGATTCTCTGTTTCCTCAGGTTTGTAGGGTTTTTTGGTATACATATAAATTGTCCCAACTGTGTGTAGGATAGTGTTAATGTGCGGGGATCGCTGGTCGGTGGCGGACTCAGTGGGCCGAAGGGCCTGTTTCCGCGCTGTATCTCTAAACTAAACTAAACAATGTCGGGGGGTGGGGGGAGGGTGAAACGTTATATTTTAGACACAGGAAGGTCATCGGAATGAAGGAGAGACGAAGCGGGTGGGTTGGCGGGGAGGGGTGAGCGGGGGAGAGGAGAGGGGATGGGAGCACAGGAGGGGGTGCGGGGAAGGGTGGGGAGCAATGAGGGGGGGAGTGGGGAGGGGGGGAGAGGAGAGGGGATGGGAGCACAGGAGGGGGTGCGGGGAAGGGTGGGGAGCAATGGAGGGGGGGAGTGGGGAGGGGGGGGGGAGAGGAGAGGGGCTGGGAGCACAGGAGGGGGGTGCGGGGAAGGAGTGGGGAGCAATGGAGGGGGGGGAGTGGGGACGGGGGGGGAGTGGGGGCGAGGAGAGGGGGTGGGAGTTATGGAGGGGGTGCGGGGAAGGGTGGGGAGCAATTGGAGGGGAGGGGGAGTGGGAGGGGGTGGGAGTATGGAGTGGGTGCGGGAAGGGTGGGGAGCAATGAGGGGGGAGTGGGGAGGGGGGAGTGGGGGAGAGGAGAGGGGATGGGAGTATGGAGGGGCGGGGTGCGGGGCAAGGGTGGGGAGCAATGGAGGGAGGGGGGAGGTGGGGAAGGGGGTGGGAAGTATGGAGGGGGTGCGGGGAAGGGTGGGGAGCAAGGAGGGAGGGGGAGTGGGGAGGGGGTGGGAGTATGGAGGGGGTGCGGGGAAGGGTGGGGAGCAATGAGGGGGGAGTGGGGAAGGGGGAGTGGGGGAGAGGAGAGGGGATGGGAGTATGGAGGGGGGTGCGGGGAAGGGTGGGGAGCAATGGAGGGAGGGGGAGTGGGGAGAGAGGAAAGAGAGATGTTTCATGGGGAGCAGGGATGGGGGGGGGTCGTTAAGAAAGTTAAAAACTAGTATATTTAGTAAAGGCCAGGGCGATGGAGCAGACGCGTTGACTCCTCCGTTTTGTAGCAGATAACCTCTTCCTACCTTTTGAGGACTTTCAGTTGAGTCACTTCCAGCGGTGTCGGTTGTCTCGTCTCTCTTCATTCTCTGCACCTTTGTTGTAGAGTGTGGGTGACTTCGTTTCGTTCCTGTTATGGTCAGGTAATGTGTATCAGTCCCCTCCCCCCCCGCCCCCCCCCCCCCCCCCCCCCCCCACAAAAACCATCGAGTTTTGAACCACTTCTGCCAAACAACAAGAGTTTTGTCGCAAAACTTCCTCTCGGCTCCCTTCTCTGGCAGAGAGTGAATGGATCGCATCGATACCATCGCCAGGACAACGGCTAATCCACTCAGCGCTGCGCCGTCTAACTCCAAGAGAAGGAAATGTTGGCTGCGTTTGATGCTAACTTTTTAACATAAACAAACAGAACTTGCTTCCCCTTCCTCCCCTGGTTTAAGGGCTTGGTTCGCCTCTCCTCTCAATCGCCCAGGTTGCTCCCACAGTCACCTGTAGCACAAGGAGCGGTGGGGGGGGGGGGGGGGGGGGGGGGAGAAGGGATTAAGGGATTACTTGTGGGGAAAGTCTCGGACAATTTTGCATTCCCCAGGAATCGGTTTTCAGCTTCGTCGGAATGCCCCTCGCCGCCGGATAACTTTTTTTAAAACTCCAGACAGGGTGTGGGATAACTCAAAACCACTTCAAAGCCCATTTACACGCCCCCACCCCCACCCCCACCCCATTCCCCTCGCCTTTCCCATCTATCCCCAAACTTTCCAAACTCATTTACCCAGGACGACCAGTGTAAGACATGTAAAAACACCCCTCATGTCTTCGGTACATCCAGTTTTTGTGCGTCTATCTTCGGTGTCCCCTGCTTTTTTGGTGTCCATCTTCAGATATGTTCTTACATTTACAGTCTTCTTAACGTATTGATACGCGCAATCCTAGTCATTCACTTGTTCATTGTCGCGGCATCTAAATTCTGGACCACCCCACCCACCATTGTTATGAAAGCGTTTCCATCTGAAGAGCTGCAGCAGTCCAAGTAGGCGACTCGCCACTACTCTCTGAAGAATATCGAGGAGAAGGACAACGCATTCTGGCGTTGCCAACTTCACTCGGCCACTGAAATTTAAAAAAACGAAGGAGACATTTCAAACCCTCCGACTCCTCTCCAGTGAGCGCCTGCCCATTCCCTCCACAGATGCTGCCCTACCCGCTGAGTTCTTCGAGCACGTTGTATATTGTTCAAGATTCCAGCATCTGTTATTTCATGTGTGTCCTCCCCACTCCCCAGTGAGTGTACCGGCAACTTTACAATCAGAACATCGACTTCTCCAACTTTAGATAGTTCCTCTGTCCCTCTCTTCCCCTCCCCCTTCCCAGATCTTCCTGTCTCCACCTATATCCTTCCTTTGTCCCGACCCCCTGACATCAGTCTGAAGAAGGGTCTCGACCCAAAACGTCATCCATTCCTTCTCTCCTGAGATGCTGCCTGACCTGCTGAGTTACTCCAGCATTTTGTGAATAAATACCTTCGATATGTACCAGCATCTGCAGTTATTTTCTTATACTTTACAATCAGCATCAGTTGAGCGTTTAGAGATTAACATCTCGTCTGAAAGATGTCACCTTCGCCAGTGCAGCCCCGGGCATTGAGAGTTGAATTGAGAAGCACCCACATAGACGTTCTCATGGTGGCCTCCTGACTCTCGGCCATTGGTCTGTCCAGTTCAATGGAGTCAGTGTAGAGAATTGATGCACAGAACCCACACGGGAGGTGCTGGTTGCACCTGGACATTACAACTAAACTCTCTGAAGAAACGATAGACAATAGGTGCAGGAGGAGGCCATTCGGCCCTTCGAGCCAGCACCGCCATTCAATGTGATCATGGCTGATCATTCTCAATCAGTACCCCATTCCTGCCTTCTCCCCATACCCCCTGACTCCACTATTCTTAAGAGCTCTATCTAGCTCCCTCTTGAATGCATTCAGAGAATTGGCCTCCACTGCCTTCTCAGGCAGAAAATTACACAAATTCACAACTCTCTGACTGAAAAAGTTTTTCCTCATCTCCGTTCTAAATAGCCTACCCTTTATTCTTAAAATGTGGCCCCTTGTTCTGGACTCCCCCAACATTGGGAACATGTTTCCTGCCTCTAATGTGTCCAACCCCTTAATAATCTTATAAGTTTCGATAAGATCCCCTCTCATCCTTCTAAATTCCAGTGTATACAAGCCTAGTTGCTCCAGTCTTTCAACATATGACAGTCCCGCCATTCCGGGAATTAACCTAGTAAACCTACGCTGCATGCTAACGATATGGAATGGTTTGTTGGTCCATTGAAGAGCAAGGGTGGTAACCTCTTGGAGCAGCGATGGGAGTACAGAGGGTGCAACCACAAGTCCAGTGTAGCAGAACCGCCAGTTATGTACCGGGTTCTATGATATAACAAGTCTATCGCGTAGCTGGTTCCAAGATGTCCATCGCCTATTGTACAGCAAGGAGAATCAACTCACAAATATTTCAGGTTATTTGAATGACACAATTAGCCATGTGATGTGAGTTCATAAGTCCATGTTGTAGGAGCAGAATTAGGCCATTTGGCCCATCTCGACTACTCCACCAATCAATCATATCTCATCTATCTTTCCCTCTCAACCCCATTTTCATGTTCAGCCAGAATATGCCCATAGTCTCATGAATGTGGAAGAATGAGACGTGATTTCTTTGACACATGTAACATTAATAAGGGTGTTGGAGGTTATAGGGAGAAAGCAAGAGAATGGGGTTAAGAGGGAAAGATAGATCAGCCATCATTGAATGGCGGACTGCACCTGATGGGCCGAAAGGCCTAATTCTTCTTAAAGTGCTGGATAGATGTGGATCGGACGTTAATTCTGGATGGCCAGTTGAGACCAAAGGATAAAAGTCTCACCATTAAAATTTGGTTATTCAGGATAGAAGTGATGAGGAAATTTCTTCCCTCAATGGATAATGAATTTCTAGACAAGAAGGCTGTAGAGGCTCAAGGTCACTGAGTATGTTCATGTCAGTGGTCAATAAATTTTAGAGAACGATGCGATGTGCAGATATGGAGTTATTGCAGTTAAGTTCAGTGAAGCAAAGTATCTGCCACTGTCAGATCGAATGGCGGACCAAGCACAAGGGGCTAAATGGTCTCGAACGACTTTAAATATCTATGGCCCATATACAGTGCCCTGTCCACCTCCCATGTAATACATGAAATGAGATCATCCCTGTGTCCCTTTGTTATCACCTGTTCCCCAGCCAACAATGGGTCATTTTGGGCTTCACCCTTCCTTGGTCATCTGTTGCTGGTCCTAGAAACATAGAAAATAGGTGCAGGAGGAGCCCTTCTGCCCTTCGGCCATTCGAGCCAGCACCGCCATTCATTGTGATCATGGCTGATCGTCCCCAATCAATAACCCGTGCATGCCTTCTCGTCATATTCCTTGATTCCACTAGCCTTTAGAGCTCTATCTAACTCTCTCTTAAATCCATCCAATGATTTGGCCTCCACTGCCCTCTGTGGCAGACAATTCCACAACTCTCTGGGTGAAAAGGTTTTTTCTCACCTCAGTTTTAAATGGCCTCCCCTTTATTCTAAGACTGTGGCCCCTGGTTCTGGACTCCCCCAAAATTGGGAACATTTTTCCTGCATCTAGCTTGTCCAGTCCTTTTATAATTTTATATGTTTCTCATCCTTCTAAACTCCAGTGAATACAAGCCTAGTCTTTTCAATCTTTCCTCATATGTCAGTCCCGCCATCCCAGGGATCAATCTCGTGAGCCTACGCTGCACTGCCTCAATTACAAGGATGTCCTTCCTCAAATTAGGAGACACCCCCCCCCCCCCATCTACTTACACTCTGAAGAAGGGTTTCGACCCGAAACGTCACCCATCCGTTTTCTCCAAAGATGCTGCCTGACCCGCTGAGTTACTCCAGCATTTTTATGTGGAAATGAGATCAGATGTTAGCAACACTGGTACACGAGACCACTGCACCATTAAATGAGATCTGGTTGATTTTATTTCATTTTCACACCCATTTGCCTTTTACACTAGATTCCCCGAAAGTCCAAAATCCCCCCCCCCCCCCCCCCCCCCCCCCCCCGTTTAAATCCTGAATAAGCTTAGTCTCAGCATCTACAACCGCTGAACAGAGAATTTCGAGATGCACAAGCGTCTGAGAGAGATAATTCCGCTTTGTTTTAGCATTTTAACCACGCTGGGCCAATTTATATTTTGATTTTAATGCAATATGATGTATGAAGGGAATAATTCTCACCTTCTATGAAACATTTTCTAATATGAGCACGACATCAACATATATAACGAAGAAGCAACATTCTTAAAGTGCGGGGTAGATCCTCGAAGTGCTGGGTCAGCTTACAGAGGTGTATACTACAGTAACGAGGGGGCTTGATAGGGTGAATGCACGGAGTCTTTTACCGAGGGAGTGGGAATCAAGAATCAGAGGGCATAGGTTTAAGGGGAGAGGGGAAAGTTCTAATAGGAACCTGAGGGGCAACCTTTGCACTTAGAGGGTGGTGGGTATGTGAAATGTGCTTCCAGAGGAGGAAGTTAACAACCTTTAAAGGACAGCACAACAACAATAACAACATTTAAAGGACAGGTACATAGATAAGAAAGGTTTAGAGGGATATGTACCAAATTTGGTCAAATTGGGACTAGCTTCGATGGGGCATCTTGGTAGGCATGGACGCGTTGGGCTGAAGGGCTTGTTTCTGTGCTGCATGACTGTCTCTATAACTAATTGATAAATGAGTTGACACGGGGTGCGGGGATCTCTCAATGATAGCAATCTAGTGCGTACGTATATTAGTAGAGTTATTGCTTGCTCGGTATTATTCTTCCACAGGTGCTGATGGATCCTGATGCAATAACTGTTGAAGACCGAGAGTTGCATTAACAATGTCTGTCACAGATCTGAAAGTTAGGCTGCGGCTCCCTCTGGTGACGGAAATGAAATACTCCACGTTCCGTCACGTTTTTAAAATAAGTGGCTGACGCTATTTGCTCCTTAATTTGATGGCTTCACAACTAAAGATTTGAAGTAGTAACATATCTTTTCAAGTAGTCCAACCTAGCCCATTCCTTTCCCACAGCTCTGCATTTTTTTTAAAACTGGATTGTATCTAATTCCCTCTTGAAGCATAAGGCACCAATACCAAGTCCCCATTGAGGACAATTTCCTTGGATAGTGTACAATGTGTGGAATCTGAAGAAGGGTCTCGGCCCGAAAAGTCACATATTATTTTTCTCCAGAGATGCTGCCTGACCCGCTGAGTTACTCCAGCTTTTTTGTGTCAATCTATGGAATCCATGGGCCAACTTGCGCTGAGACGGGTGGGGCGTGCTTGTTTTGCAAAAATGCCCCAGGAGCAAAGGAAGAGAGGATCCAGGTAATCAGATTTGACCGGTTCAAGAACAATTGCTTTCCTACAGTTAAAAAAAGACAGAGAATGCTGGAGTAACCCAACGGGTCAGGCAGCATCGCCGGAGAACATGGTGGAAAGGTGCCGTTTCGTTCACCAGCCTGAAGAAGGGTCCCGATCCGAAACGTCACCTTTCCATGTTCTCCAGGGATGCTGCCCGATCTGTTGAGTTATTCCAACACTTTTTTTGTAAACATGTATCTGCAGTTCCATGTTCCTACTTTCCCCACAGCAATCAGGTTCTTGAACCGACCTGGACAACACTAACCTGACAGCATGGAATACTACAGACAAATCTCTTGCACGACCGTGGACTTGTTTCCTAATTATGTATCTTTGCATTCATGTCTTGTCTTTGGCATAATCTTATCGCATACTTCTAGATGTTATGTACAATTAATGTTTTCGTGTATATGATAATAATCTCCACTTGACTTGCCTTAGGTTTTCAGTGAAGGAAACTGGATCACTCTATGATTTTGAAGCCCAAAGGACATACTTCTTTCATCTTCAGCGAAGGAGGGAATGCACCTCCTCCTCTCTCCAGCAGCAACTTGTGCTTCTTAATCCTCCTTGTATTCCTCATTAATACCCAAAAAAAAGATGCTCAAGCATACCCTCGATGCTGGTGGCTCTATACAAAGTGTGTAATGCCGTTAGCTCGTGTGTTAGATTAGTTTAGTGTATTGTCACATGTACCAAGGCACAATGAAAAGCTTTTTGTTGCGTGCTAATCAGTCAGCGGAAAGACTATGCATTATTATAATTGAACCGTCCAGTATATAGATACACAGTAAAGGGAATAACGTTTAGTGCGAGATAAAGTCCAGTAAAGCCCGATTAAAGATAGTCCAAGGGTTTGCAATGAGGTAGGATGATTCAGTTGCCTGATAACTCACTGTGATGGATGTTTCTTTTTGTTTGTTTGTTTTGTGTTGGTTTGTGATTGTGTGTGTTATTGCTTATTTTTATTGCTCTTATTGTTGGGACTGTGGGTAACGGAATTTCGTCCAAAACACTTGTTTCTTTGGATGACAATAAAGGTTATTCTGATTCTGATCAGCTAGGAAGAAACTGTCTGAATCTGAGTCAAAATTCACCCAATAGTCAAAACAATCAAGTCATCCATGAAACTACGTCTTCTTCATATCAATAGATGTTGGCCATAATAAAATGGCCCATGGAATCAGAGCTTGAAGAGGCAACCACCTAAGAGAGTTACATAGCACAGTACAGAATGGAAACAAGCTCTTCAACCCTCAGTGCCTGTGCTGACCATGATACCAAATAAGCTAACCCTATGTGCCTGCACGTTGGTCTCTTTCCCTCCATTCCCAGCCTGTTTAAGTTCCTGTCTAAATGCCTCTGAACAATGCTACCTTATCTGCTCTACCCCTTTAGCTCTGGCAGTACCTACCACTTCATGTGGAAAAACTTGCCTCATAAGTATTCTTTGAACTTTCTCCCTCTCATCACCAAGCTAAGCCCTTTGGTGTTTGACATTTCTACCCTGGGAACAAGATTCTGACTGCCTACATGAATTCTTCCTCTCATAATTTTATATACTTCCATCAGCCTCTGGTGTTCCAGAGAAAACAATCCAAGATTGTCCAACCTCTCATTGCAGCCAATACATTGTAATCCAAGCAACATCCTGACGAATTACTTCTGTATCCTCTCCAAAGCTTCCACATTCGCCAGCTGTAATGTTGCCAAAACTGCAGACACAATACTCCAATGTAGCCCAGGCCTCACAAGATGCCATTCTTCCTTTTATGACTCCCATTTCTGATATTTTGTTAGATGGATTCACAGCTCAAAATGTCTAAGGAGAACCTTCAATAACATCCCTTATATAACATTAATTATATAATGAATGATTCTTGATTCCAGAATTCTCACCTGTCTCCTTAAAAAAGCTCCAAACCACCCTTTGTTCCAAGTTTTCTGATAGCTTGTCATTACATCCTCTTAAGTGGCTTGGTTTGATGATACTGTTGTGAAACGTCTTGGTGTGTTAAAGGCACCATAATAATGTAAATAGTTGTTACACAGGGATCTCAATGGTCTCACATATAAGTCCATCTGATCAAATACTCGTTGCTACAAGCCCCATTCACCCTACAATGGGTAAAACTGTGGGCTTCTCACGGGTGACAGAGTGGAAGGCCTAATGTTCCAGGTGACACATTTGACAATCATCATGATTTCCCTCACCCGACTGCTGAAGGTCAACCGAAAGTCAAGAAGCAAGCCTCTCACCTGCTCAAAAAGAGCATCTTCTGTGGATTAGTGAGTGCTGATCTCCATTCTGAGTCAGAAGGCCAAGGCTTAGGTTGCACTCCACGGGTTCGACCATGTAATCTAAACCCACACACCAATGCTCTCCCATCAGGTTCTTGAATACCACACAACACAAAACTCAACAATAATCTTCTATGCATTATCTTTAATTGTTGTATTGTTTTGCACTGGTCAAGTGTTTCGCACAGGTTTTTGTTTATGGTTATTAATTTGCTGAATTCTTGTTCATTATTTGTTATCTACGCATGTTGTGTTTACAGGCCCATTATGCTGCTGCAAGTAAGAATTTAATTGTTCCATTGTCGATACATATGACAATTAATCACCCTCACTAGAACTCTCTCTTAACCCATTAAACAGAGGTGGTTCACACAGGTAATATAAATGATCCATGGAGCCGATTTCAACAGAGAAAGGGAATATTCATCCACCCCCAACCAATAATTATTCTGCAGTCAACAGAAGGTGGCATACTCTGAAATCTATTGTATATGTAAATCGACGACACTTTATAATCAAAAACACTGCGAAGCGCAAATTAAATGGAGTTTTGTCAAACAAAAACTCAGCCACCCAGTGTCACAACTGCAACATGTCAACCAGTGTGGCAGTTAGTATATAATTTTGCGATGTGATCAGCTGTTATTGACATGTTAATATATGAGTCATTACATAGTGAAAGAAATTGCCCAAAACTTTGCAATGGTAACACACAGATAAATGTTGCCCAGTTAGCGTTCAAACAGCACCACAGACCTTCAGCAGTTTAAAGACGATCAGTTTGTACCCTACTTACGTAGCCCATGCTAAGTAGTCCATCTCCCATGATACTACATTCAGGGACTTGAAACCAAATGTAGGCTTCGGGTGAATTGGAGTTAGAAGTCATGAGTTAATTAGAACAGTGCAGAGTGAATTCAATCTCCTTTTTCAAATCATACACTCTAAAAGCCTTGATTTGATAATGAATTTTAAGTTACACTGCAAACCTTGCATCCATTTATAGAGCAAAGTGAAAGTGCCAGCATAGCGGTAAAGTCTGAGGGCAAGTCACACAACTGAGAATGCAACTTAACTGGCAGATCAAACAATCACAATGTGCGGGGATTGTCATTTTGTATGCTGACACTGGAATTTGTAATATAGTGAACCATAAACACGAGACAGTTAATATGTGGTGGACCAGTTACTCATCTGAATTTTTGCCTGTAAATTACAGTAGTTTGATGATGAGGTTACCCTGCAATAACTGGTTTAGTTTAGTTTAGAGATGTAGCATGGAAATAGGCCCTTTGGCCCACCGAGTCGACGTGGGCCATTGATTACCCATTCATACTAGTTCCTCTCGTTATCCAGCGTCATCTACTCCCTACACACTAGGGAGCAATTAGCAGTGTCCAATTAACATCAATTAAACATCTTTGGGATGTGGGAGGAAACCGGAGCACCTGGAGAAAACCCACATGGTCACACAGGGGAGAACATGCAAACTCTACATAAACAGGATCCAAAGTCAGAATCAAACCTGGATCTCTAGCACTGTGAGGCCACAGATCTGTGTGTCATCCTAGGTGGAGATCTACTGGACAGGCCTAAATTAAGTTGCCTGATCCGTACAAAATCAGCCTTTATATTCCCAGTCTAAGCACAGACACAACTTAAATTTCAAAAGCTGAACCAGTTCCATTCTGGACCAACTAGTGTCAGAGGTTATGGGGAGAAGGCAGGTGAATGGGGTCAGGAGGGAGAGATAGATCAGCCATGATTAAATGGTGAGGAGACTGGATAGGCCAAATGGCCTAATTCTGCTCCTATCATTTGTGATCTTTACTACTGTTCATGGGAGCAGTCGGTTCATACAGCTTTGTGAATTCAATCTATAATTCCTCACAATTAATTTTAATTCTCAATTCCCCATTAAATGCAGCCAACAAGAAAGAGGACACCAGCAGTTTCTCACTGCATCAGATATTGAACTTCAACCCGTTGCAAAGCATCGATGGGAAATTAAAATGTTCTTCCCAGCAAAATATCATCCTATGTACTCACACACGGTGATGCCTCCAATGTGGGAGGTATGGCAGGTACCAGAAATACTTGCATCCCAAGGTCAATCCCCTCCAGTTATTCTTCTGTTCATTCACCACTGCCACGTTAAAATGGCAACTCCCTCGCCTCTTATTCTCCCCCACTCATCAGGGGCAAGTTATAATAGCCACCCTCACAGATTATTCTTCCCCACACACCAGCAGCAATTTACAGTGACCAACAACCAACCCGCAAGTCTTTGGGACGTGCAAGGCAACTGCGGGACCCAGGAGAAACACGCACTTTCACAGGGTGCACATGCAAATTCCACATAGATAGCAATTGATATCAGGATTGAACCAAGGTTATTGGAGATGTGAGGGGGCGGCATCTACGAGCCAAACTACAGTATTCTACAACCACAATGGCATACTAAATCCATCACCTTTAAATAAATTGTTCTGATGGAAGGAAAGGTGCATGAATCTACTACCTTACTTGTTCAAATAGTGTCTTAGATTTTTAACATTCAACTGAGAGGAGTCTCTGTTTAATATCTGATATGGGAAAAAAGACATATTCAACAATGTAGCACTTGCTGAATAAAGGAGTCATATTAGTTTGACTAATCTGCTCCAGAATCTGGAAATGTCACCATTCCCCCCATTCCCACCTTTTGTGTTCAAGGTACAAGATCTAAGTGCCTACTGGCATTGATTGCATCGAGTGTTAGCACCGAATGCTAACCCTACTAGTCCTCAACAGCCTCTTAGTGACATGTTAAAAACAAGGAAGAAAGAAAGACCAAACAAAAATGCATTTGACGCATCCATTCTGCTGAACAGGATATCACATTTATTACTGAGAAGTGATTAATAATGAAGGGTAAATTCCCAGTTGTTCCACTTGACGAGGATTGAAAAAAGATTAAGCAGTTTTTGTTTCTCAAAGTTCAGTGTTCAAAAAAATTCCTTACAGTATTCCTTTAGTCCAGTCTTCGCTTTTTTTAAGGATTTCGACTTAATTGGTGGCATCTTTTTTCTTAAACTTGCTCACGTGAACTTTTGTCAAGAGTTGCTTTTAATATTTTTGGAACGAAAGGTGGGACAAACACAAAAGTAACCGCTCTTCCCAGGAGCCTTTTTAAAACAAAAACAAGCAGCATTTTCAGTAAAACAGAGGGCGAGGTGGGATGGACAGTCCTCACAAAGGCCTGAACAAAACAATCTAGATCTCCAGTCCAGTCGGAGACGGTATCTGTCCACGTTCTGACCCAGCTGGGCGATGACAATTCAGATGTTGCGAGGCAACTGGTCTCTTCTCCGTCGAACCACATTTAAATGCAGCCCATAAAAAAAATCAAAAAGCGATTCAGTTTTAATTTTTGTTTAAACAGAAGGAAAACAAAATGCACCACTTTGCAAAGTCACAACCAATAGTTGAGAAAGGATCCTTAAAACGGTTTTGTTTCCCCCACCTAGATCTTGCTATTATTACCATAGTTCTACAGAAGAGGATTAAGTTTGACAAGTACAAGGCTAAGAGCCATAGGATTCACTGGAAATGAAAGAGGGTAGGTGGGCGGGAGGGAAGGAAGGTGAGGAGAGGGGAATCTTCATTGTCATTCAATTTCTTGAAGAACATTCAGGATATGACTTTTAGGTCGACGTCACGTTTCCAGAGACTGCAGTATTATTTAACACGACCTTGGCGTTCCTGTAAAGCAAGGAAAAGGTTCAATATACAATTTCAAAAGTTGTTTCTGTTTACCCTGCACCTGTATACTGTGGATGGCTCGATTGAAATCATGCATTGTCTTTCCGCTGACTGGTTAGCACGCAACAAAAGCTTTTCACTGTACCTCGGTACACGTGACAATAAACTAAACCGAGATTTCAGTACAAGGGTAGTAGGGAATTCAGACTCCGGATCTGCTACGAGAATCGTTTGCTAGAGAAGCTTATAAAATTATCTTAAAAGTTAAGTTGATATTTTGAAAAAGGCCAATTGTTAAATATGAGAAACTCGGAAAGAACTATTGCATCATTAGTTTGCATATAGTTTATTGTCATGTGTACCTAGGTACAGTGAAAAGCTTTTGTTGCATGCCAACAGTCAACGAAAATAATACATGACCATTTATTCCTTAATTAGGAACAGCAAACAGATGAAACGAAAACTGGCTTCATTTGTTGATTTGGATAAGACAGCAATTTAATGACATTGTTCTCCAGTAGAATAAACACTTCGAGATTATGCCCATGTTGGAACAACCTTTCATTCTTTTGATCATAAATACAAAATTTGAGAAAGGTAAAGCTCATTTTTCTTTGATCCTTAGCAATGAATTGAAAAGCGTTAATGCCCCAGTTGATGCAAGTAATGCAAAACTAAGATTTCCAGACCTATAGTAGCCCAGATTTACTAAGCAACATGTATTTAATTACATGGGATTGGGGGGGAATAAAGAACAATTAGACAATGGTCCATGTCTTCAGAAACACAAATAATTTTACACCTAAAGAATCACACCTCAAAGGCTACCTCCCTTTGAAAAAAAATTACAAAGACAATTGGTTAACACCAACAAACAACACCCACATCCAATTTATTTATTTTTTAGACACAAAGTGCTGGAGTAATTTAGCAGATCAGGCAGTATCTCTGGAGAACATGGAGAGGTGACGTTTCGGCTTGGGACCCTTCTTCAGACCCGAAACATCAATTGCCCTGTTCTCCAGAGACGCTGCCTGACCCGCTGAGTTACTCCAGCACTGTGTGTCTATCTTTGGTACAAAGCAGCATTGGCAGTTCCTTCCCATCACTTTATTTTTTTGTTGCTCTTAAATAAGGGAGGAAAACTTGGCGAGAATAATTTCCCTTAGTCCCCTTCACCTATTATGTGGGGCACACAAAATGAACCATAAAATTGAGGGTGAGAGGAGGCTTGAAAAAACAAACAAACTTGAGGTTAAAATCCATGTTGCCAATGGTCCATGTTGGACATGTAGTTTGGAAGACTAGTCAGGCCAAGTGCTATTTTTTCACAGAATAATTTGGGTCTGACTCAGTACTCAAGTTTAACTGTGAAGGATTAGAGGTGAACTCTTGCAGGATGGGTAAGGGCAGAAATATTAGCAGTCAAGATTAATAAAATGTTAGTGCCAAGAATAGTGGGTTTGCGAGATTGGTAAACAATGAACATCAATTCATTCAATTCTTTGTGAAAGACTTGTTTCTGACTTGAGCAGATTTCCAAACATTGGTTATCAAAAATTACAGCAGGATCTTGATCTGCTGAGTAAATGGGCAGAGGAAAGGTAACTGCAGTTTAATTCAAGTGAGGGCAAGGTGTTGCAATTTGGGTAGTCAAACCAGGGCAGGACCTTCGCTGTAAATGGCAGCACCCTGGAAACATAGAAACATAGTAAATAGGTGCAGGAGTAGGGCATTCGGCCCTTTGAGCCAGCACCGCCATTCAATATGATCATGGCTGATGTTGTGTAGAGCTCAGTGATCTAGAAGTGCAGATACATTGTTCCCTTAAAGTAGAGTCACAGGTAGATAGGGTGGACAAACTACATACATATCAAAGTGATTGGTGATTCATTAAAAGGTATTTGAAACCCCAAAAAAATCAACACAGTTGGTAGCTACAAAAAAAACTTGCACCAAAAATGGAAAATAATAACAATCTTGCTTTCAGAAGTCATAAGCAAGTGGGAATACAAGAAGGCAAGATGGTAACGGTTGAATTAGTCACACTTGCCTCAATTGGTCAAGGCATTGAGTTATTCAGTTGGGACGTCATGTAACTGCTGGATAACACGTTGGCGTACTATACTTAAGTATTGTGTGCAGTTCTAGCTGCTTCCTCTAGGAGGAATAACATTCAGTTGCAAAGGATGCAGAAAAGATTTACAAGGGTGTAACCGGGACTGGCGGTGTTGTGATTAATTCCCGGAATGGCGGAACTGTCATATGTTGAAAGACTGGATCGACTAGTCTTGTGAACACTGGAATTTAGAAGGATGAGAGGAGATCTTATCGAAATGTATAAGATTAAGGAGGGGTTAGAGGCAGGAAACATGTTCCCAATGTTGGGGGAGTGCAGAACAAGGGGCCACAGATTAAGAATAAGGGGTAGGCCATTTAGAACTGAGATGAGGAAAAACTTTTTCAGTCAGAGTTGTGAATCTGTGGAATTCTCTGCCTCAGAAGGCAGTGGAGGCCAATTCTCTGAATGCATTCAAGAGAGAGCTAGATAGAGCTCTTAAGGATAGCAGAGTCAGGGGGTATGGGGAGAAGGCAGGAACGGGGTACTGATTGAGAATGATCAGCCATGATCACATTGAATGGCGGTGCTGGCTCGAAGGGCCGAATGGCCTCCTCCTGCACCTATTGTCTATAAAATGAGAGCCTGAATAAGCTGGGGATTTTTTCGCCTGGACAGTAGAAGGCCTAGGGGTGGCATTTTAGAGGTATGTAAAATCATGAGGGGCATAGATAAGGTGAACGGTCACAGTCTATTTCTTAGGATAAAAGAGACAAAGTCAGAGGGCATAGTTTCAAGATGAGAGGGGATAAATTATAAGGTACCTGAGGGTGAAGAATTCCCCCATAGAAAGTGGTGGGTACATGGAATGAGCTGCTGAATCAAGTGTCACCATTACAATATTTAATGGACATTTATGAATAGGAAAGGTTCAAGGGGATACAAGCCAAATACAGGCAAATGAAACTAGCTGAGCTAGGCAACCCTGTCAGCACAGACAACTTGGCCTAGACAGTCTGCTTCCATGCAGTACGACAGATTTAATGAGAACACAAGTAGGATTTACAGCTAAAAACACAACAAAAGTTGATTCTGAACACAAAGGGAAATTAATGATTGGAAATTCCAAAATACAAAACTTGTCCACTCGCACTGACTGGCACTGTGCAATTTATAATTTGCTTGCATAAAACTGTTTAGTGGCCTTTGGTGAAATAATAGTTTCAATTGTGTGGAATTTACAAACATCTAGCCGATTAAACAAAAAGAATCTTCTTAGACACACAAGCAATTTAATAGATCGCATCTGCAATGTGCACTGTGCAATGCTTACAAAACAACTAGCTGGGTCAACTTCACGATTTTGTACTTTGAACCCCAAGATAATTATTATATATAACACATACGATTACATTTAATAGATCATAATAGATACAACAATAATCCAAATAAATCTCAAGATTGCCAGATCTTTCCTTGACCAAATCAGAGCCAAACATTTCCAGGGATTTCTTATTCCAATCCGCTTTGTCTTTGGTGTAGGAAGGAACTGCAGATGCTGATTTACATAATAGAAGACAGGCATAAAATGCTGGACATCAGCAGGTCGGGCAGTATCTCTGGAGAAAATGAACAGGTGACGTTCCCGGTCGGAACCCTCCTTAGACTTTTTTCCCCCCATTTTTCATAAGTTTAGGGGCACGCAATTAGGATTTTGGTTCCAAAGAATGTGGAAACGAACACACATATACAATGGCCTTCGCATGCCTTTGCCACAAACAGAGCTAAAATCTCCTTGCTTAAAAACTAACCCCGTCATTTCAAAAGCTGATAATGGTCTGGGCATAATAGTTAATATACCACAGATACATTTGGGGGAGGGAGCGAGGAAATCCTCAATTTTTATGTTATATTATCCTTGCAATTTTGTACGGGTGCACTGGAGATGATGGTAGCTAATTATTTACATAAGGTTTACCATTTGGAGTTTGAAACCACAAAGAAAAAGGCACAAGGCAAGGAAAAGTTTCCTCATATTAAAAGTTACACGCATTACTGCACCCTTACCTGGGCATTCCCTGAAATCCTATTTTTGCAGCACAAAGAGTATTTGCAGTAGAAAAGGAATGTGTCTGAAAAATTAGATGACAGAAAGATAATCTTTCTGAATTTGATCAATTTTTCCATTCCATTTTCTCTTCAGTCGGTCTAACCAGTCATTTCACAACAGATATTACTTGGATCCAAATTATCTTGTCCTTACCAGGGTTTGCAATCAGGGCTTTTAGGAAAATAACTGCAGATGCTGGTACAAATCGAAAGTATCACAAAATGCTGGAGTAACTCAGCAGGTCAGGCAGCATCTAGGCGAAAGGGAATGGGTGACATTTCGGGTCGAGACCCTTCTTCAGACTGAAGAAGGGTCTCGACCCGAAACGTCACCCATTCCCTCCCTCCTAGATGCTGCCTGACATGCTGAGTTACTCCAGCATTTTGTAACACCAGGGCTTTTATGTTGGTCAAATTCCAATTTTCTATCCAAAAATCAAAAATCTAAACCCAACTCAAATAAAATCTACAATTGGAGTCTTTCAACTCTTCTAACGGTGGAAGGATGAGGAACGAGAGCCATCCTGCTTCTTCTTACAGGCTCTGTTGCAGGGATTTCTATCAGCATAGTATGATCAATGTCTGTACATGAATAAAGAACTAGCCTTTTACAAAAAGTACAATGATGCCAACAAAATAATATTCCAACCATTCTTAGGGTGTAATAATATATATATTTTAATTAATGATTAGAATACATTTTAACATCTTTGCATTTGGGATCATAGCATGTTCGCTTCCACTAGTTGTTTGTGCTCTGTGCTGCCTGATGAGGCAATGTGGGATCTGTAGCTTGTGCCAGTGGTGGGGCAGGCTATACTTGGCAGGTCAGCCGAGTCGGTAGCTTGAGAGGCAATCATCTCCTCCATCATTTATACTTTGCTTCTGTGTGCTCCTGAAGAATGGACTTCAGGATCTCAATGCCACCCAAAGGCAGCTCCTACACAGAGGTACGGCGTGGAAACAGGCCCCTCGAGTCCGCGCCGACCAACGATCCCCGCACACTATTATCCTACACACACCGGAGACAATTTATAATCTTTACCAGAGCCAATAAACCCACAAACCTGTACGTCTTTGGAATGTGGGAGGAAACCGAAGCACCCAGGAAAAACCCCAGAGTCACAGGGAGAACGTATAAACTCCGTACAGACTGCAACCGTAGTCAGGATTGAACCCGGGTCTCTGGCGCTGTAAGGCAGCAACTATCACTGTGCCACCATGCTGCCCTTAGGCCAAGGATTTTCAGAAGTGGAGATACTACTCTTTTCCCCACATGGCTTTAAGAATGTCTATGATTCATTTTCTTTCTTGGCTCTCTTACTGTGATGGAACTTGTTGCAGAGCACATTTTGGGAGTATGATCTCAGGCACAAATGAAGCCTGACCACTGGAGGTAATTGGGTTTAATTAAGGCCTCAAAGCTGAGAAGACTTGGTTGTTGGCTTGCTTATTTTGCCATTGGATGTGGAAAATTTGCAGAGACAATGTTAATGGTTTCCCTCCACTGATTTGAGGTGCCTGCTCTAGGTACCCCACTTCTCAGAAGAGTACAGGAAATCAGGGATCACGGCAGTTTGGTGCTATATTTGATGAGATCTTCAAGCCCACTTTTTTAGAGCTATGCTGATGTTCTGAAGGCAATGGTGGCTCATTGACATTGCCTCCATTGAGTGGTGAGTCCCATCAGAGGAATCTATTCAACATTTTTGGGTCCCATCGTTGCCCTTTATTGGGCAGTGGGAACAGGTTGGTAACAAACCCCAGGTCTGCGAAAGAGATAGGCCAATTCTCTTGTACGTTTCAGCGAATGACTCGACATGATTTAGAGACGCAAATGAGTGTGTGCACCTCAATGACTGGTGTTGGTTTGGATAGAAGTAGAGATTGAAATGCTTCTCATTTGTCATGCAGATACACTCCACTCCACGTGTTTTTTGGAAGGAACAGTTAAGTGGCGAGAAATGTTGAGTAAGCATTGGGATAACATAGCCTTTTGCGATTGTAGTTTGCATAGATTCTGTTGTGAACATGATGGGTTAAGACGTTTTTTTCATGTCCTCATTAAATACAAAACTTGGCGGATTTCAAAAGTCACTGAAGTATAAGATTTGAAACAAAGTCCTTATTTTTTCTCTGACAGGGTCAAAGTCTTAAGCAAAATCCAAAAAGGCAAAGGTTGCCTGACTTTCCCTGGAGTTAACATAAAGATCTAAGTATTCTTTGAGATGGATGGAATTCTCAATACAAATTTAAGGAGTAGCTCTCTGGCTCTTTGAAGACAACAGTTTAGGTGAATGTTGGCAATGACTTGCCCAGTGGCAGACCTCTGAAGTTCATTGACACATCCTTTGCCCAGTTATGGCAGCTGAATTGTGAACTTATTCCTGAATTTCCCTACAAGCTTTAGTACTTCAACAACAACAAAAAACACAATATTTGATGACTAGTGGCATTGCAGAGACTAACTGTACAATGAAGTTTAAAATGAGAGCCAATGATCCAGCTGCAAAGGCAATTTAAGTCAATAGTTCTTAATACTGGGGCTATTCAAACTTCATTCCCAATCATGTATGATAATCAAGCCCTGGTAATTGGCCCTCAAATCTCTATTTGTATTTCATATTTTCTGTTTTCTATTTTTTAAATTATTATTGTGGGCTTCGAAATTTGGAAAATATTGCTACCCTTATCTCGTAAATATATAAATCTTAATTCAAGACTTCAATGGAAATTTGGATTTTCAATTTTTATGGACTACCAGAAAACATTCTGAAATAATAGAAATAGAGAAGATGGAAGAAACACTCAGCATCTGTGGAACAAAGAACATAATACATACCTAGGGTCAAATCATCATTACTTTGTTTTTCAGGTGATGGAAATAGATAGACTCTAAGACGAGATCCAAATTTAGATCAACCCCAGATTATAGAACAAAATAGTAAATACGAACGGTTCTTCTTAACTTGGTTCCAAGGCTCCCTAAAGATATTGCAATACTTACTAAGCTGATCTTGTGTCTTCTTTCTATTCACAGGAAAAACAAACTCAATATAAAACTGAACAGTGTTTGTATGTAAACAAAATGGGCTGTGCATGGGCAAAATATGTGCACAAACCTACAGGAAGTGCAGAGAAAATACAGAAAAATGGGCAACAGGAGGAAATGGAGTAAACCACAGTAAAAAGCAATACTATCTCATGACATGTAACCTAACCAGCACAATGTACAGCAAACCAACCAGTTAGTTGCAAAGAGGTAAAGGAGTAAAGGGTCTTGTCCCAAATGTCACCTATCCATGTTCTCCAGAGATGCTGCCTGACCAGTTGAGTTACTCCAGCATTTGGGTCACTTTTGTTAAATCAGAATCTACAGTTCCTTATTTCTACTGCCTTCAACTACTTACTGTTTTATAGTTCTTTCTTTACACTAATTGCTTCACACAAATTATGACCAATTGTCCAATTCCTGGATGTCATTGCTTCATTGATAAAAATAACCCTGTTTAATAAGACACGTCATATCCACCCACAGGCAAACCAGTATTTATCTGGAACCACTGACTCATCGGGATTGATTAGTGGGGTTTTTTGAGCAAGGAACATCAGATCCACAAACGGCAGCAACAATTGAATCAGGAAGAGGAAACAGACATTTAATTTTCAAGCCAAAGTGTGGGTTTAGATCATTTATTTCAGTGTGGACAATTAAAGACTTCTTTCTGAAAAATTTCCAGTCGATCTTCTTTCTAAAATTTGACTTACTTAAATAAGCCAGATTTTTGTAATTTCACCACACAATGTCTGTTTTCAAACAGGTATTGTGGATCAAAAACCCCAGACTTCTGGAGATACTCATGGCTGTGCTCAACAGTACATTTTTAACATACATTTATAATTTAGTAATACCTTCAAAACTGAATTGTTTAAGAAACGCCAAAAACTGTTTAACAGCTCAATGATGCGTGTCGACTAAACCACAGCAGAAGTGTTTGTTTAGAATTCAACAGTTCAGAGGACAAGCATATTTTAAAACAATGGTTAAGTTCCTCTGGTTCTGCCAGAATAAATGCATCATTTATTCTTTCAGATTGAGTCTTGAAATCAGTGATGACTTCTCTCAAATGGATGTAGATTATCCCACCGCACTATTTAACAGCAGGTGCCTTTTCCCTCAGTGCTCATCTTTTACCAACACCATCAAAACTAATTATTCGAGAGAATTTATCTACAAATTAGTAGCACTTTTCCTGCATTAAACAATGATTTATTGATGGTAGGGAAGTGTGAGATAATGAAAGGTGATAGCAAGTGCAAGCCTCTCTCTAATTTTTTTTTCCAAACAACAAAATTGTAGATTATATTCATGCAGTCACAGCCAACTTAGATACACAAAGTTTTGAGGAAATTAATATACTTTTTATTATTCACTAGTGCATCAGATTATAAGGTGCATTTTCTATTATAAAGGGACTAAATAAAACCTGCAAGGTTGATCTTGTTGGGGATTTCTTCCCGATTATTACGAGCTGTATTGTTGAACATTGATGCTGCATCCAATGCTGGCTTTTTAAAGAAACTGCATTACCGGATATATATCGATACAATCATCAATGCAGAATCTATGAGCAAAATCTGAGGAACAGAGGAGGCCCTTAAGGTTTACACTATTTACTCAGATCACAACAAATCTCTTGGGCTTTGTTCTTTTTTAAAAAATGGATTTTTGACTACACAGTAGATTTAATTTCCAGTTTTGACATTTCCATTAACCAATTCAGATGATCTGAAGTTCTAATAAATGGTCTATGTCAGCCCCTGCCCATTTTGTACCAGTCTTGCTGTGTTTCCAACATTTGCTGAAAAGGTGATTTATTTTCAAGGAGATACAAGGAAGTGGTTTACCAAAAAAAACTGCTGGGGGACATGGATCAGGTCTGAAGAAAGGTCCACCCGACATCACCTACACATATCCTCCAGATATTCTGCCTGACCTGCTGAGTTACTCCAGCACATTAAAGAGTTATTTTATTTTGGATTACAGTACATTCATTTCCTGACAGAAGCTTTTTTAAAGCAACTCACATTTAAGGCATAGTTAAGATTCATAGGATAAAGTTTTATTTTCAACGCAGCCCAAGAGGTAATATTATCTTGGAGATCAACCAGTTTGATCTCCTGTGACAAAATGTCTGTAGCATAGTACCTTTTTACAACATTGGAAATGGTTGGCTCATTCAATAATAAATTGAACTATCTTGAGTTGGGGTTGCAGTTCTGAGCAATTTCAGTGCAAATGTGGAAGAACCAACAGGGGAAAAAATAGCAGCCATTTCTCTACAAAAACAAAAAAAAACCATCACCTATGTTAGTGAATTTTACTTGGTCAGCATTTTCCAAAAAAATAAAATTTACTGGGTCATATTTCCTAAAGACCTATGGCATGAAAAGCTATGGCATCCTATCCAACCTCATACATTACCTCAGACTAGTACTGCACACCAATCTGATCAATTGTTTTCTGTAATTACAAATAAACAATCTTTATGGCACACTATAACCTCCTTTGAAACATACTTAAAACATGAACCAGTTATAAATTCTCCCCAATTCCACAATTTCTTACCAACCTCTTGCCTTAAAATGTGCTTCTTGAACCCACCCCTAAGCTGGCTGTGGAGGATTATTATATTTTCCTGGAACATATTCGATCCTTCCAAATGCAGCAGGTGCACTTACCAAGCTCAATGCACATTTGTTTCTGAACTACTATAAACAGCAGCTCACTGAACTTCCTAGTAATTTTTATACCATCCTAGAATATGGGAGTTTAGTTTGAGTTCTAATCCTCAAGAAAAACACCATTGGTACCACACCAATTATAAGGAGTTACAGAAACTCAGAGTACTATGTGAACTGGTTGGGAATTTAGCATTTTAAGAGGCACTGAATATTTGATCCATCTTGCTTCAATAACAATTAATCTCGAGAGTGCTGGATTCACAGTACATTCATTAACTGATTTTATTTTTTTCAAATAAGCATACTATCTCAACGGTGGCAGTAATACCCCCCTGTACTATTCATCTGCTTTTACACATTATAACAATGTTACCTGCATTGAAAATCAAAATGTATGTTTCAAAGTTGTATTTAGAAAAATTCGAGAAACATTCCTAAAATTCATATTGCACAATGACCTCCAAGTGATTAACAAAATCAACATTGAAACCATTCAGAGGCATACACGTGAAGCCACCACCTGTAATCATGGATCCAAATATCGGATCAAAAATCAGCTGGTAAGTTAAATGGTTGAATTCAATTTACTGATGCCACCCTTCACCGTCTGAATATAGCAGGTTCTCCATTGTAAAAAAAAAAAACTATGACTGACAAAACTTGATCTCTACTTATTTATTGAAAGTGTCACAAAATTTTGATTTTCAATTGACATTTCCAAAATATTTTCTAAGCCATCTCACAGGAGACACACTCAGTGTAAAACTTCATTGAATGCAAGCATTACCATTGATCTGGCTGAAAATGTAAAAGATGGTTAAAAATTAGCTAAATTTCCAACCTATGTAAACAGCACAAGGAGTGACTGAGTGGGAAGCACACAAAACGCCAGGCAAATTATGATTTCATCTCAATGCAAGCAAACACAGTATTGATACGAGAATAATATATTTGTTGTCCAATTAGGAATGCATCCTTTTACTTCAACCTAAACATTTGGTTTAGAATATTTCAAGTAGGAGGAAGATAGTGGATAGGCTGGGTTTGTTTTCTTTGGACTGTAAGTAATGAGGGGGTGTCTGATGAGAGTATACAAAAAATCATGAAAGGCAGACTGTGTGGATAATGCAGAACTTGTCCCCATAACGGAGCTGCCTAAATCGTGAGGGCAGAGGATCAAGTTGGGGACTGAGAGGGTTAGCAAGTCAAAGATCTTTTTAACCCAATCGATGGCTGCTAACTGGAAAGCACTAGCTGAGAAGTTGAAGGCAGATACTCTCACAATTAAAAAAGTACAGTATTTGAATTCCAAAGCATAGAAAGTTATAGACCAAGTTCTGATAAATAGGAATAATGTGCGCTAGATGGTCTACATAGACATGGTGGGCTAATGGGGCTCATTTCGGTGCTGTGTAACTTCATCCAGCAATTAAGAGGCCACAAAAATATGCAATTATAGATCTCCATCAAAGGTTCTCAGACAATCCAAAAATATTGGTTCAAGATACAAATTCTTCTCCCCTCCCTCGCTGTGACTGTCTCTTCACCCTGGTTGTACGAGTTTGCAGATGATAAAAAACTGATGGTATTTTAGATAGCAAGAAAGTTTGTTGAAGCATGATATAGATCATGCTGGAAACTTGTAGGATCCGAGGGAGTGCTGATGAACAGAGAGATACAAGCCCATGAATCCCCAAAATTACCAGGTGTCTAATAAGGTGATAAAGGTGTATGGGACACTCAACTTCATTGGCCAAGTCTTACATTGCAAAAGCTGGGACTTCATGTTAGCTTCACAAAAGATTTGTTTGGCCACACCTAGAGTTCTGGCCACCATACCAAAGAAAGGAAATAATTGTGCTGGAAAGGGTGTAGGATGGTGCCTGGATTGGATCATTGTGCTGATGAGACTGGATTTGTTTCCCCTGGAATAGTGGAGGCCGTGGAGGTATACAAAATTATGAACGGTATAAACAGGGAAGATGGCAAAAATGCTTCCCCCATATGTAGGTGATTGAAAGTGGAAGTCATGTTAAAGATAAGAGGGGTGAAAGTAAGATGTAGGTTTAGATGGCTATGTATTTCCTCTACGCAGGCAGTGAAGTCTGGAATGCTCTGCCTTAAGAGGCAGTGGTGACAAAATCCACATTCAAACATTGAGACAAGTACTTGAATCACCCAGGCATGCAGGGCTACAGATATAGCATTGGAATGTTGGATTAGTGCATTGGTACAACAGGTGCCATGGACATGATGGGCCAATGGGCCTGTTTTGGTTTTTTTTGCTATACGACTGCCTCTCCAAATGCTGCAAGCAGAATTCTGCATCTGCTTTGCAAACAATTACATGATCCTTTTTAATAAAACTTACAAATTTTCATGCAATCAACGAAGTGCACAATTTCTTACTCCTCGTTCCATCCCCTTCTGCATTTCCAACATTCTTGCAATTGATGTCCAATGCATCATACAACACTTAGCCTCATAAGAAAACTGGTGCGTGCAAAAGCAAAACTGCTAGCACTTCATACAACCATTCACAACCTACGGCCTTATAATAATTTCTACTACCCATTGTAGTATTTTAATCTCTTAGAGATGGACAGAAATTGCATTTAGTAACCAAATGCTGAACATTTATAATCGTGTTTAACAGAGAAAAGGTCAGCTGCGTGCATTAGAGAAGATTCAAATCATTGGAGGTTCCAAACAAGGAGAACCACTTTAGGTAGATTACACCAAAGACAGCCAATGCTTTTCACAGAGCCATTTCCTTCAAATTACTGCTTTGGTATCTTGCACCTTCCAAAAAGACCTTGATTTAAGAGGACATAACATGCTTAATACTGCAATTGGGCAAGGAGATGGACAGATTTCGGTATACTGACAGTCCATGGGTTATGCAAGGGTTCCCTTTCTGAAAACTGTCCATTAGTCAATTTCTTCGTAAATCAATAACATCTGCTTTGAACATCTGTTCATTGAATAATCACACTATCACTACCAAGAGTTAAATTAATGGAATATCCACTGTACCCAGTCATTAATGAATATCATTATTACTTGCTTGAAAAATGCCCTGAAAATGTATGGAATAATTTGAGGAAGGGTTGATTTCCGTAAGTCAGATCATTCATAACCAGGGAAACTCCAGTAACTGCAAACGAGGACGAAAAAAACTGTGGCTACTGAACAGTTCTGAAGTTGGCAAGAATAGAACAAGGTGTGTCTGAAAATTTAAACAGACAATTAGAAAATGCCAATTAAGTATCTAAGTTAAAGCTTAAACTTTAATCTAAATGAAAATTTAAACTCAAGTTTGAAGTTTAAAACCAAATTTCAATTGTTGAGGGGTTTTTTAAAGCCTAAATTCACAATATACCTTTTAAATTGTAGGAAAGTATTTTTAGAGTTCAATATATTAAAAATTTTAAACAATGTTAAAAATGTTGCAATTATCCCAAAGTTGCAGTGGTCTGCGGATCCAAACCAGAATCAAACTTCTCCTTCAGGGAGGCAGAGAAACAGACCAGAGGAAGCAGCAAGATATCAATGGATTCACTATGGATACCAGTATATTCCTGTACAGGCTGGACTGTGTAAAATTATATTGGACTGTGTCCAGTTGTAAAATTATATCGGAGAAGGTACAAAAATCTTTATCTTTGCGTTTAAATCCAAACTATAGGATTAGTACAGGTGTAGAGGTTATGGGGAGAAAGGCAGGAGAATGGGGTTAGGAGGGAGAGATAGATCAGCCATGGTTGAATGGCAGAGTAGACTCTGGGCCGAATGCCTAATTCTACTCCTGTCACTTATGACATGACCTTATATGATGGTCATAAAGACAGCCTAAAATGATATTTTTGCAAAATTAATTTCAAACCTATTCCCATTTAGAATATGACACAAATTTAGATGGGCTGCACTGAAAAAGGAACAGTTGGACAGCATAGCAATCACCCTAATGAATGGGATCACAAGAAATTGAACTCCAGCTATGTGCGATCTATTTAAATGGCATCCAATTTGCACTGTGCACCATTTGCAAGTATAAAGGAAAGCATTTCTTTCATAAACAGGTTCCTCAATCCCAAATTTATGAAATATTTCCATTTTAAATCTTGTCTGACTGAATTGATTAATTACATAGATTAAGTAAAGCAACATTGCAGGTATAACGTTGAAATAATAATTGAAGCAATAATAAGCAAATATAGTGGATGTCATCCATTTCCATATAGTACTGTCTTGAAAAGCACAAATAAAGAGTTTTAATAATGTATGCAGTTGGGTAAAAATTTTAATTAGCCATTTTAGGCTGAAGCATCATAATTTGCTTAGCTTTAAAATTCAAACTTTAATTAAAACTTTAAATTTAGACATCAATGAAAGATATCAAGTCACTGAACAAAATGTTATTTTTAATCTACTGATTTTTGTATGGATTGATACAGAATTCATTGTATACAGGGTACTTGGTCCAACTGATCTGTCAGTTATCACACAGTATCATTCCACCCCTCTGATCATCACATGTTCCCCACACTCTCAACCAGCTTCCCAATAAATAAATCATACTATTTAATCTGTATTATATTTTGTGGTATTGGGTACCACGTTAAGGGCAGTCTCAACACGCAAAGAGGCCTTTTAATTTACCGTGTTCCACGGACCATCAAGTATCCATCTGCACTTAAGATAGACATAAAATGCTGGAGTAACTCAGCGGGACAGGCAGCATCCCTGGATAGAAGGAATGGGTGACATTTCAGGTCAAGACCCTTTATCAGATTGAGAGTCAGGGGAGAGGGAGACACGGAGATATGGAAGGGCAAGGTGTGAAAACGAGACATTAAAGGGGATGCTGCTCAATGAAAATGTAGAATCATTGTTAGCTAGGGGAAGGTGACAAAGCATGCAAAGTTAATCAGGGGGACAGTCAGACTGGTCAGAGAACTTGGGGAGGGAGGGATGGAGAAGGAAAGCAAGGGTTATTTGAAGTTAGATTGAATTGTAAGCTGCCCAAGCAAAATAGGTGCTGTTCCTCCAATTTGGGTTGGGCTTCACTCTGACAGTGAAGGCAGCCCAGGACAGAAAGGTCAGTGTGGGAATAGGAGGGGGAGTTAAACTGTTTAGCAACTGAAAGATCATGTAGGTTTTGGCGGACTGGGTGGAGGTGTTCAGCAAAACGATTGCCATGGCTGTGCTTGGTGTCACTACGCTTGGCACAGCAGCCAAACTTTGCCAGCAAGATCCAATACAGCAATTGCCTATTCATCTGTCTATTGTCATGGTGGATAAAATAGCAATTCTGGCCGTTAAGAATTTATACAATGTTTCACATCCTTAGGAAGTTGCAACCTACCTTACAAAGTATTTGTGTAATGTTCAGTCAACACAATACAGGGAGGATGTGGCAGCAACAGAGTGCAGAATAGATTCACCAGGATGTTGTCTGGAATGGATGGTTGCAGTTATGGGGAGAGATAGAGTTGGCTGTGTTTATTCTCAATGGAACGCAGGGGGGGTCGAGGAATGACATTGGAAATTTACAAAATTATGAGGGACATACATTTTCCACATAAAGGTTGGTAGTTTTCTGGAACAAGCTGCAGAGACAGCGAAATTAGATGCAGCTATGTTTAAAAGGCATTCGGACAGGTATTCGTGTAGGAAAGGTAGACATGGATGTGGCTAACACTGGCAAGTGGGATTAGCACATATAGGCATTACAGCCAGCATTGACGAAGACAGCCAAAAGGGGGCCCTGCTTCTATACTGTATTATTCCATAAACATTCATCAATTTGTCACCAAGCTTCGAACAAGAGCAAATGCAAATTCTCTAAATGTCATCTGAGGCACCACTCCTCAAAACCAACCACAAAACACACTGGATCTCAAGGTTTAACATTTGGCCCGAAGGATTGTATCTTCAGTAATGCAACACTCCCTTATTCATAATACTTAAATGTCAGCCAAGAATGTGCATATTCAATGTTTGGTCTAAACACAGAACGTCCACCCTTCGAGCACCAGCAAATAAAGAATTGGTTTTCAGAATCCACCCGCTTTGCTCCTAACTATGGAAGAGCAGCATGCAATACATCAATTTGACAAATCTTTGAACAACAAATTTGGAGTTAAATGTTTTTTGTTTCAAAGTACAGGCAGATTTAAATGAATTTTGATCTAAAACTGCCAAGCTTCATTATTCTAACAAATTTCCCAGGCAAAGTAGTAATGATTTCATGCCAGATATCAACACCAATTAAATAGGCGTAAGCCAAATGCTCTTCTCAGATGGAAGAAATAAACCAGCCTCAATGATAGTCATCTGTTCAAGATAACGAAGATAAAGTCAATATTCAGAAATAATGATCCTTTAACAATTATTTAGTCACTTTGGTTTGAAGTAAAGCAATTTTTAAATATTTTGAGGTCAAAATCTGTTTGTCTGCCTATAATTTAGAAAGTTCATATTTAAATTATAATTTCTGATAACCATCCAAGATCCCGAACTTCCAATTGGGCATACTTACATTTTAAAACATATCTTTAGTAGCCCCACTAAAGATGTATTTTTTACTAGTCATTATATACTTGGTCCCCATCTGCAAGTACATCTCTAGCTGCCCTTGGAGGTTGGCAGTGAGAAAGGTTTTGTAATGGAAGATTTTATATAATTGAGTTCAAGAATTCTGAAAGTCAGATGATGAGAGATAGTGATGTTATACATGGTCTTCTAAATGATGAAAGTTCACGGCTCAGGGGCAACACTGCACAATCTTCACACGGTAACTATTGCAGCCACTGTATCCGAATGAGGGAGAGATGTTACATCCAAGAATCAAGTAGACGGCCTTGCTCAATGTTATTTGGAGCACTTTTTATATCGTTGGCTTCATAGTAAACTAGCTGACAAGTTGAGCAGCACAAGATAGACATCCATCTGTTTATCTATGTTTTATGTGCTTATTACAAACCCTAGTGATGTGGGAAATTTAACACATTTCTTCAGTCAGTCACCGAACATCACCATAATGCACACTTAAAATAGCTATCACATTTGGAGTTACAGAATTTAATATTCTATTATTTAGGAAAATGTCTTCCAATTCAAACAATGATTTATGACAGCTTCAGCTATTGTGATCTTTCTTCGTAGATTCTACCTCAATACTAAATTAGTTGCACTGCACATCACTCCATTAAAATCTGAATGGAAATGACAAACCCCCAAATTCATTTTGCACTTTAAGAACATTTAGTCTGTCAGCTAGGACTGGTTTAAAATAAAAGCCACAGCGGCTTAAATCCAGGAATGAATCCTTTGCACTAAATCAATGAGCTCAACCAAAAGAACATGCATAAAAATGTACTCAACAGGTGATGAGAGCAAAATGAAATTATATTTTTCCAAAATGTAAGAGTAATTATCACTCTGCTTGTTGAGTAGCTGCAGTCTTATCTTAATTTATCCCCTAATTTCTTCAACTATAAGTAGCTGGATTCAAATCTTATAGTTGTGTGGTCAGTGCAGTTATCACCATTGGTATTTTTCAAACTATAAGTGAAAAGAGAAATCACATTTGAGCCAATACACTTTTATTATATGATATACTTGTGCGACACCCTGAATTTATCACCTCAATGCTTCATCCTATTGTAATACAACAGAAAATATTATCCAGACACTACCCAAGCTTCGAAGGACAAAATCTAAAATGTTAATAATTGCAGGGTGAGGAATTACAGTGCAAGAGAACACTGAACATTTCACATCCCTCCTTAATGTTTTCTGATATCTAGTGACATTTATAAGCCATTAAACTCAGACAAAATTAGGATTACCAGGGTTTACGTAAACAGATTTTCTTGTATCTGCATATTAAAAAAAAGAAACTTAACACTTAATACTCAAAAGTTCCAACTGACTTTTGAAAGTTGACAATTTTCACCACGTTACAACTTTCCAATTAACATTTCTTAGTATGACCAACCTTTTTAACACACTCCTCCTCCTCTTGACGTTTTTCGTAATGAGAAAAGTCATCAAAGATGGAGGTCGTATGCTTGTAACTGGCAATAATTTTCAGAACCTGCTTGGCCTTTTCCAAGGGCACCTCCTGAGTGTCTCGGGAGTTGGTGACAGGTTTATTCTCATTGTTTTCCAGACGAATATGCCGCAGTTGACTATTGGGCACGTCCTTCACAAATATCCACCTGACGTCAAACCGTCCCTTCCACTTGTCCTGAGACCACACCCCAGCACAAGTGTTGTAGTCTACAGTTGACTTCATCTCGGCAACACCACAAAAGTGACCACTCCCATTGACACTAAACAAGAGGTAAACAGGGCCCTTGCCGTTCATCGTACGGTAGGCTGCATCCAGTCTCTTGTTGCCATGCTCGGTACTACACCAAATGGAATATTTAATAGAGCGATGGATGTCATCCTCAGAGTAGCTCTTAATGATGAAAACTCGTCCATGTTTGGGGTTCCAGTCAAAATCCTTGGGGTTGTAGTTGTTGACAGAACGCAATTTCTCCAAAACTGGGTGTGCTTCCACAGAGGCAGAATTTGAATTCCCATGCGGCAGCCCGATGCCTCCAGCATCCACTCCATTTTGGCCAAATCCAGCAGCACGGTTGCGGGGTGCAACCCAGCGATTTGGCTGCAGCTGCTGCTGCACTGGCTGTGAGGACACCTGCTGCTGTTGGCCCGAGGACACTTGCTGAGGCTGCATATTGACCACCTGCTGGTTCACCGGCAGCAGAGGTGGCTGGCCTTGTTGCTGGCCACTGGCTTGAGTTGATGGTGGAGGAGCAGTTTTGGCCACGGTCCCTTTGTTATCCCAAGTACCAATATCCATATTATGTTTAATTGGAGGCGGTGGAAGAGATGGCCCACTGGACCCACCTTTTGCTTTCTTGGGTTGGGGTTTTGCAGGCTTGCTTGCAATGTCCGCCCATGAAGCTGGCTTGGGGGGAGCAATTGTAGCTGGTGGCATGGGATTAGAAGATATCACATTATTTGAAATAGTCGATATAGGATTGCTCCCAACAGCAGAACCTACCATTTTAGATACATTACTAGCAACCTCGCCACCACTTATTTTCAGTCCTGCCATTCCTTGGTCAATGCTATTCATACCCGGTGCTTTATTCAGTGTATCGTTGGCAAAGGTTGACTGTCCATCCATCATAGCTCCGCCCAGAGAGCTAGGAGGATAGGCATAACTGCTGGGGCTATAGCCTGAGCTTTGAGTGGACTGTCCCTGAGAACTGCTGGTCCCCCATGCTGAGAAGTCCACGCCACTCGGAAAGAAGTTAAACCCATGCTGGCTCATGAAAGGAGTATTACCCAAAGTCCCAGGCTGTCCAAACATGGCATCAGGTAGAAAATGATGCTCTCCATTACTCAGCTGTCCATACGATGTCAGATAGGGCATAGGTGGGTCTCCTCCAGTAGACCAAGCCGCCTCACTCAATGAATACTGGAACCCTATAGATGGGCTATAGTAACTTGGTAGGTAGGAGTCAGACATGGCAGTATACGTATTGTTCTGCAAAACAAAAATAAAAACATTCAGTAATGAAAGACATTACACAGAATGAGCACTTTTGACAATCTAAATTGTATTAAAAAAATTAGATTAACTGCCAATAAACAGCAGAAATATGCAATGCTCTCACAGGGATTTTCATATCATTGATATAGCTGCACAAAGTTATCATAAGCCACTTTAAACATCAATTATAGCAACAGAAAGATACGTGTAACAGGAATCTCAAGACCATACACTAGATACAGTACAACCACATAATTATAAAAGTCTACCGCAGATTTGTAATTGGAAATTACTTGGTACAATACATTTTTGACCATAGAATGAAATTTAAAAGCCACGTAAAAAGAGTACATGAAATTGGAATAAAAATTAGAAATGTCAGTTTATCTTGTCTTTACATTTACTCCAGTCTTTACTCCACATATACTCCAGTCTTCATACAATAGGTCTTTAAAACCAAAGGAAGAATTCTATAAGAGCAAGGCGGGACAAGGGGAGGCTAGACAACAGGATTTATGGCCAGGAGGAAATTCAGGTTTCTAAATGATTCTAAAAATAAATATTTCACCATTGAGGAGCAATATGCATTATGTTGTAATTTAGTTTTGTGAACAGTTGCTCTAAATGAACAATTCACTTCTGATGTTTTGCAGGCCACCTATGAAAAGATTGGCAAAGATATAAAACGGACAACTATCATAAAGGAATATCACTGCTTTGTCACTATCTGGACACACAAGTCTACTGCAACAGTATAGGAGGGGACAAAGCTCCCTGCAGTCAATAAGTAATAATCCAAGAAGGAATCCCTTGCAAATCAGAAATGGAACATTGAAGGGAAAAAAATGAAAAAACAGGAAAAGCTTCAAACAGAAAATCTGAAAAGTCATGGCCAAAAGCTACTCCATCAGAGTGCAAAAACCCAGAGCCTGAAGTTGAGCTGAAGCATGAAAAGATCATTGAGGGTGTGGGTCAGCAGACTTTAGGACCAAATTTGGAGAAATATGATTGGCATGAGAACATGATGGAACTCAACATAAGGATGATTAAATGAATAGCGCTTGGGACAAGAATTAATTAGGTTAGCGAGGCAGCTCTTTTCCTGTCAAACATAACAATTGACAAGCTAAGAGCATAGTCTTGGATAACATGTGAATTACAGAGGGCGAAGAAAAAGGGAGACCTAGCCCTAGATATGACTAAAGCTTAAGTTTCTGGTAATAAGAGGCTGTGGTTAAGGACAAGCAAAGAAATTCAATGATCTTGTAACAGAAAGGATATGTGTCTGAGTTTAAGCAGGATACTGAGGCATTATTTAGTCACTCGTATTTAGAGCGTTTCATTTTAAATTTCTAATGTCTGCACTTACTTGCTCCCTATGCTGGGGAAATCATTTTTACATTAAAATATTTCAGATGCTGAAAATGAAAAATAAAAACACAATGGAAATATTGATAATGAAAGGTCAGTGACATTAACTCTCTCCACAAATGGTGGTTGCCGGAGGCAGCATCTTCAGGTTTTCATTTTAGGCCTTTGTATCCCCTTTTGTGTCATTCAGGCTGAAACCAGTAAACTCACCAAGGCCATTAAATCATGATGACTAAGTATTGACTGAGCTATCAGGGAGAGAATCTTTTAGAAAATATTTTCAAATGGGAGTGGCCAGGTTATTTATCTCAGCCTCCATCAATGAAGTTTTCAAATATTATAGACAATAGGTGCAGGAGGAGGCCATTCGACCCTTCGAGCCAGCACCGCCATTCAATGTGATCATGGCTGATCATTCTCATCTCATTAATCATATCTGCCAACATTCTTGTCCTTTTTATTGCCCTTTAATAAGCGAGTTCGGTATCTCAACTGCCCATGCCCAGGTCATAGGTCACGCGTGCTAAACATTCTCGCTGGCTGAGCTGCTGCATGTCTACAGACCTGCTTTTCATCCGTATTTTCCAGTTTTGCTTCATCGGAGTAAGAAAATACTGCTTTCGAAACTTAACTTGGTGTATTTATGGTTAATTTGTGCAAAACTCCGATGATTTTGTTGGTTTTATTGCTTTATGCTTCAGTGAGTGAGTGAGATTGTGACGATAAATAACAAGCATTTTTTATTGTTTTTTGTTTTGGGGGGAGAGAATGAAATGTATGATTTCTATAACAATCAATAGACTTCTGAACGAGTTCTGCATGTACATGTGTAAGCAAAGTTGTGTAGTATGAAATGTAAGTCACACCAGGGTAAGGTTTTCACTGTGAATGGTAGGGCCCTGGGGTGTGTTGTAGAACAGAGGGATGCATAACAAGTACTTAGTTTCTTGTAAGTGGTTTCATAGGTAGTCAGAGTAGTGAAGGTGGCCGACTTGTCTTTCATCAGTCAAGGCATTGAATACAAAGAGGCAACATTTTCCACATGGTGGGTTGTATGTATATGGAACAAGATGCCAGAGGAATTGGTCCATGCAGGTACAATAATATAATTGAACAGACATTTGGACAGGTACATGGATACAAAAACTTTAGAGGGATATGGCTCAAACACAGGCAAATGGTACCAGCATAGGTGGGCATCTTGGGCACATGGACAAGTCGGGCAGAAGGGTCTGCTCCCCTGCTCTATGACCACAGCCAACAATTTACCAATTTCTGATCTTAGTGTTCTTTTGTGGAATTGTGTACATAATGTTCTCTACACATGCACAAGTACAATTCATCACAAAAGGTATTTGCTTGTGAACCCCTGGAAAACTATAACTAATAACTAAGTACTAATAGAATCTAGAAATGGGGGGGGGGGGGCAGAGTAAAAAAAAATAGGGGATTGGTAACTTATGATTGATCATTGATCTTGCAGGAATGTTTGCACTCAGAAAGTAAATAGCAACAAAATACCCAAACATAAAATTGAAACTTGCATGGTTAGGTTGCAGTTGGATGGAAAGAGGTGAGGCAAAAACAGATGAGATACACATGTTTATAATATGCCCACATTATCCAAGATCGTTTAAAATATTCTTAGACTACCTGGGCAGTGAAAGTTTTTTTCATCACAACAATCAAATCCATGTGATAGTTGCAAAAAGTAATCAACGGTAAACCACCCCCCCAGAAAATTGATACTTCCACTGCAACTACAAACTTTTCCATGTAACCCAGCAAAAAGAACACCAAATTCAACATTAATGCCGGGGCAATGGCAACTTTATTCTTGACGAAGTTTTCAACATTCTCGAAATTAGCATTATTTTTTTCTCTCCCAACAAAAGCATAATTATTAGTAAAATACACACGCACACTCACCTGCCTGGTCTGAGTGTTCAGATAAGGCTCAAAATCATCATCATTTAGTGCATCCTTTTGGTGAACCGCTCCATTTTGCACTATAAAAGAAATGGTCACAGAATCATTGAGAAAGATACAGCACAGAATCAGCCCAAAGAGACTACGCCAAACATCAAGCATCTTTTTTCACACCAATTCTACACTAACCCATTTTATTCTCCCCACATTCCCATTAATCCATGATTCCCATTAGCCCTCCCTGCCCGTAGAGTCTACCAGTCATCTATACACTAGAGGAAATTTATAGCGGTCAATGTTTTGCGATTGCGGAGGACATCACAGCACCCAGAGGAAACCCATGTAGTCATCCAGGAGAATGTACAAGCTCTCTACAGATAGCACTGTGGGTTAGGATCAAAACCAAATCACTGGAAGGTAAGGCAGCTGCTCTAATTGTTTTTGCTACAATGGGGGGGGGGGGGGGGGAGTGAGAAAATGGAGGGGGGATGCAGAAATTCAATAAAAATGGATCAATCGAAGATAGACACAAAATGCTGGAGTAACTCAGTGGGACAGGCAGCATCTCTGGAAAGACGGAATGGATAACGCTTCAGGTCAGATTGAAGAAGGAAGAAGGGTCTCGAACCAAAACGTCACCAAATCCTTCTTTCCAGAGATGCTGCCTGTCCCACTGAGTTACTCCAGCATTTTGTGTCTATCTTCGGTGTATAACTAGCATCTGCAGTTCCTTGCTACACAAAACTTATCAATAGCATCAAACCTCCAAAGGCCAACTGGAGAATCATTAGCCACGAGGACTAAATGAAAGCTGGATCTGGTTACATATGAAATTGAGAACTGAAATAGAATTATATGACAGACGAAAACATCTTGTTTAGCCCCATTCTAATAGCGCTCTGTCCTAGATAACTTGCAGAAAGAGAAACAATACAGCTAATCCCATTAGCATCCTTACTAGACACTTACTCCTGCACTTTTAAACTGGGGTTAGGTCTACATGACTCACAAGCTCACCATGCAGTCTTATTTACTTAGTAGGCCAGTCAAGCACGTGGTGTAACCATTCAAAGATATGGCACCTGCCAAGATAAAATGCTAAATGCCTTGAATGGCTTTCCTGGTACATTGTTTTGTTAACAGGGCATATAACCAGTTTAAAAACACTACACAACCAGTAATACATCCCTTGTCCAGCACTTTGAATGTATATCAGTGGCAATCAGAAAAAATGGTTCTTTTCCATGAATGTATCCACAATGTGAATTGCAGGCTCCAAAGCAAAAAATGAAATGATCAAATACTGCCTAGTATCCATTTGGAAAGTCACATTTAATCTTAATTTTGGATAATTTGTGCCAGAGCACAAATGTTCTACAATTTGTCAGAGCAATACCAATCTAAGGTGCTAATCAACCAAAGTTCCATGCCTAATCAAGATAAAATGTCTCCTGTAGAAACTCCAACAGCTTTGGACATCAACCAATTTAACACTCACAATCAAGTCAAGTCAAGTTTATTTGTCACATACAAGATGTGCAGTTGATCAAACAGTACCCACAGCAATATTGAACCTCACCAATGCTTATGTACCCCATACTCTGGCACACACCTTACATCGTAAAATTGTTGAAAATTTGAGGATGGACAAGGAAGAAACAACACTGGAAATCGAAAACAAAGTTTCTGTAGAAACAAGGAACTGCAGATAACTGGTTTACACAAAAGGACACAAAGTGCTGGAGTAACTCAGCTGGTCAAGCAGCATCTCTGGAGAGCATAGATAGGTGATGTTTCAGGTCTGGACCCGTCTTCAGTCTGACCCACTGAATTACTCCAGCACCGTGTCCAAACAAAGTTTCTGGTTTGATATCCCCCCACAACAAATCTGTTGCTGTTTGTATTACAACTAAAATCACATTACAATACAATACAATACAATATATCTTTATTGTCATTGTACCCAGGGGTACAACGAGATTGGGAATGCGCCTCCCATACGATGCACTAATTTAGGTAATTTAGACAGCAGCAACCCAACGAAACGAACAGTTGTAACAGTTTTGGACAGGGTAAAGTGCAAGTTGATCTATGCGTTGTGGCCAGTCTTTGTTGTGCCTTCTTGACCAGCGCAGCAGTGTTATTGGACCATGTTAGGTCCTCCGAAATGTGAGTGCCCAGAAACTTGAAGCTGGACACTCTCTCCACACTGACCCCATTGATAGAGATCGGGGCATATTCCCCGTTATGTGACCTACGGAAGTTGATGATCAGCTCCTTGGTCTTGGTGGTATTTAGGGACAGGTTGTTATCCGAGCACCAGTCCGCCAGGTTCTGCACCTCCGCTCTATAGTTTGTTTCATCCCCGTTGGTGATCAGCCCGATCACCGTTGTGTCATCTGCAAACTTGACAATGGTGTTGGTGTCGAATGCAGGAACACAGTCGTGTGTGAAGAGGGAGTAGAGCATGGGGCTCAGAACACAGCCCTGTGGTGTGCCGGTACTCAGGGTGATAGTGGAGGACAGGTGCGGGCCCATTCTCACTGCCTGCGGTCGTTCCAGCAGGAAGTCCAGGATCCAGTCACATAATGACGAGCTAAGGCCTAGCTGGTGGAGTTTGGTGATGAGCTTGGTGGGGATGACCGTGTTGAAGGCGGAGCTATAGTCTATGAATAGCATCCTCACGTACGTGCCCTGTCTCTCTAGGTGAGTCAGGACAGTGTGAAGAGCCAGAGAGATGGCGTCCTCTGTAGATCTATTTGCCCTGTATGCAAATTGATGTGGGTCCAGTGAGTCAGGGATGCTGGATTTGATGTGTGAGAGGACTAGCCTCTCAAAGCACTTCATGACAATCGGCGTTAGGGCAACCGGGCGGTAGTCGTTCAGGTTGGAGATCTTTGCTTTTTTCGGCACCGGAACTATGATAGCCGACTTCAGGCACTTGGGGACCGTAGCCAGAGATAATGACAGGTTAAAGATCTTGGTGAATACCTCAGCCAGCTGTTCAGCACAGTCCTTCAGTACCCTTCCTTGAACACCATCCGGTCCTGCAGCCTTGCGTGGGTTGACCCTTTGCAGAGCGCGTTGTACCTCCTGTGTGCTCAGTTGCAAGACCTGTCCCACCGCCTCGGCTGGGGTTCTTTCACTCAAGGTGGTTTTGCCAGTTTCAAAGCGGGCAAAGAAGGTGTTAAGCTCGTTGGTCAATGCCATATCGCTGTGGGGGCAGGCAGGGCTGCTCTTGTAGCCAGTGATGTCCCTGACACCCTGCCACATGCTTCTGGTGTCCGTGGTGTTGAAGTGGTCTTCCACCCGTTGCCTATGGGTGTCTTTGGCCCTTTTAATACCTTTGCTTAGGTGTGATCTGGCAACACTGTATGCTGAAGTGTCACCATTAACAATAACATCAGGAATGTTAAATCTTTCAAACTGTGCTGAAGACTGCAGGAAGTGATAACATAACTTTTACAGACATAAGAAATGCTTTCATTTGTCAAAATCCATCAGTTGGCCTTGTATTTACAATTTACAGCAAAATTAGTAGAGAATCCTGATCGATCTTTCTGTAGATTCCATATCAGAAAAATTTACAAAACACAAGCCTGAGAATGTGGTATGATTATCCTAACAGGTCATTTTAGTTTAATTTGCTACAGGTTATTAGCCAGTGTGATATCTGTCTCAAGATTATTTACTCAGTCCTATATCTATTTCACCTGCTTGAGGCCTATTGCCAACTAACCAATATAGAAGCGTGCACAAGCAAAAGATAGAGGTCTTTGAAGGAGGAGAAAGTTACAAATTGTTTGGAAAGCACTTGAATAACCAACTTGTGATGGGCAGGGGATATGTACCATTTTGGCAGATCAAATATTCGGCAAGGCAATCAGGATGGAAAAGCATTTATTTTTTATATACCGATATAGGGCGCTGGTGTAACTGTAAATATTTATATTTGAAAGTGTGTTTATTTTTCCAGAAAAACTGGTTAGTTAAACCAACACGGACAAGTTTACTCCAGGTGAATAAACTTTGGAAAGAAACGAGTAATATCTTGCCTCAAAACGACCACAGCATAATGACAGAAAATAATGGGAAGGCTTAAGAGTGGTAACAAAAATGCAGCCAGCTCCAGGAGTGGGTACAAAGCAAAATAACAAATATACTTAGTTGACCTCATTGATAATTAATTACATCAAATATCAACATTTTACAAATGAACACAAGGACTTCTACTAAAAATATGGACATGGCTTCGTGCTAATGGTATCAAATGGATTCAAGCTTTTCGAGCAGATCTAAAAAAAAATTTAAATCGAGGCATTTTTTTCCATGGCCAGTTCATTGTAAGATTGTTAAACACCATAAAATGAAAATCATTCAACAAAAATTGTGACGCAAGAGACTGCAGATGCTGGAATCTGAAGCCAAAAAAAACTGGGAGGAATTCAGCGGGTCGAGCAGCATCTGTGGAGGCAAACGGAAGGTCGATGTTTCGGGTCGAGAACCCTGTTCAAGGACTCAAACATGGTGACATTGATTGCCCCCCCCCTCTCTTATTTCTAAAAACATTGATTTTAAACCTTTCGAATCGTAGAAGTTCGCCATTTTTTAAAAGAAAAATCTAAAACTCCGGAAGATTTACGATCAATTGAAATGCCTCGAGAAAACCAAGATGATGATGGTACAGAAACACATTAGTCATGCTTCCTGTTCAGGGTGTGATGTGTATCTTATGGTCTTAAAGGATCTTTTAAAATAAAACTCCCATGGCAGGTTTATACCCCAAGGTGGGGGGGAAGTAAGGTTTAAAAAGGTGGTGGTGGGACACAAGGGAAGGGGTGATTGGGACGGGAATCTATCGGGGGAATTGCCTCAACTCGAGCCCCAGGCTTTCAGGCCTGCCCACTGCCCTTTCCTTCTTCCCCACCCCGCTAAACGCACGAGTTTTCTTCATGGGAAGGCAGACACAAAATGCTGGAGTAACTCCGGCAACATCTCTGGAGAGAAGGAATGGGGGACGTTTCAGGTGGGGAGCCGGCTCAACCAAGACTTCTTCAGACAAGTCTGACCCGAAACCTCGCTCAGCCGTCCCTTCTCTCTCTCTCTCTCTCCAGAGTCTGATGCCGCTGAGTTACTCCAGCAATTGTGTGTGTGTGTGTGTGTACGTCCATCTTCGGTGTGAAACCAGCATCTGTAGTTCCTCACTAACACGAGCTTTCTTCATCCCTGGCCTGGCGTGGATGTGGAGGGGAGGGGAGACGGGAAGAGCCGCTCCCGCCTTTCACACGCGGGCCCGGCCACCATTTTAGAACCAAAGCCCAGGACAGCCCGAGACTGCGGGGCTTTCCGCCGCCTGCCCTGCCCTGGGCGCCGGGCCGAGCCGAGCCGAGCCGCGCCGCGCTCCGCCTTACCTTTGTTTCCTTGGCCTTTCGGTCTCTGCGTCGGCGGGTTTCCAGAGAGAGAGAGAGAGAGAGAAGGAGCGAGGGAGAGAAAAGAGAGGGGAGGGAGGGAAGAAATCATTAATGGAGAGGGGGGCCAAGGGCCGCGGCCTAGCGAGTCACCATCACCCTCCCACCCGCCTCGTACACCTCCCACCCATCCCCCACCTCACCCCCCGTGCACAGCCTGGAGACCCGCTCCCGCTCAACCCCGGGGTGAGGGAAGGGAAGGGAAGGGTAAACACCGGCGATGCTCCGTACCTGATCCAGGACGCTGGTGGCCGACATTTCTTCATGAACCGAGAGCAGGGGGAGGGGAGGGGGGAAGGTGAAGGGGAGGGAGGGAGGGAGGGAGGGAAGGGGGGAGGGAGGGAGAGAGTCGTTACGCGGCTCCCGAGGCTGTGGGTTGGGCTCCGAGCGGCCTGCACAGGCGGGCCAGATATTTTCTCTCACTCAGCGGGGATATCTCCGCGCTGGATGAGGGGTGGTGGTTGATGATGTTGGTTGGGTTGTTTTTTTTTTTGGAGGGTTATTTGGTTTAATATCCCACCCGCTTTGAGCGAGTCCCGCGGTGCGATCGAACGCTGTTGTTATCGACGGCTCACTTTTTTATCCCCCCCCTTTCCCTCGCTCGGGACGGCTCCGCACACTCACTCACTCCCACACACACAATGGCAGCGCCGCTCTCGCTTGGGCCACAGGAGAACCGCCCGCCCCGCTCTCCCCACCCCCGGCATCGGGGCGCCCGCCGACCTCCCGCCCGCAGCGCCACCTGGCGGGCCGGCGGACTCCCCGCGCCATTAGCGTTCAGTCTGAAGCAAAGATACTAGAGGTCCTCTATCTACTACAGGGGCTCCCAACCTCTCATTTAGCCCTGGCAACTTTTCGAAAGTAAATTTACCCTCACCCTGTTCAGTAATTTGAGTTCACACTTAGTCCATAGAGCTCAGAAGGCCATCGGATCACAGCTACCAGCCTTGGAGGGCATCTACGACACACGATGCCTCAGGAAAGTCACCAGCATCCACAAAGACTCTTCACACCCCTGCAACAGTCTGTTCCAACTTCTACCATCAGGCAGACTTTAGATTTAGAGATACAGCGCGGAAACAGGCCCTTCGGCCCACCGAATCCGCGCCGCCCAGCGATCCCCGCACATTGACACTATCCTACACACACTAGGGACAATTTTTACATTTACCCAGTCAATTAACCTACGTACCTGTACGTCTTTGGAGTGTGGGAGGAAACCGAAGATCTCGGAGAAAACCCACGCAGGTCACGGGGAGAACGTGCAAACTCCGTACAGACGGCGCCCGTAGTCAGGATCGAACCTGAATCTCCGGCGCTACATTCGCTGTAAGGCAGCAACTCTACCGCTGCGCCATCGTACCGCCCCGATACAAGGCCTTCTACGCCCACACCTCCAGACTCAGGAACAGCTTCATCCCCAGGGCCATAGCTGCTATGAGCCGGATGGTCACATCGCACAGTGAACTGGCACTTTATTTTGTTTTAAAACTGTACTCATTTGTTTCATTGGGTTATTTAAATTAATACTGATTAGCTAAATGATTTATTGCATCGTATGGGAGGCGCATTCCCAATCTCGTACCCCTGTACAATGACAATAAAGATATATTGTAATGTATTGTATTGTGTACCATAATAAAGCAACCGACAAAGGGGGAATTTTAAAATACTGTTTTTACATTATTATTATTTTGTTCAAATTTACCCCCTGGGTAGGCAAAATTTTCCCCAGGTTGATAACCCTTGCTCTAGTATCTTTGGTCTGAAGAAGGAAGAGTCTCGACCCGAAACGTCGCCCATCCCTTCTCTCCTGAGATGCTGCCCGACCCGCTGAGTTACTCCAGCATTTTGTGTCTACCTTCAATTTGAACCAGCATCTGCAGTTATTTTCCTACACATTCCTCATCATGGGATTGTGTAGGAAGGACACTCCAGATAGACGACACACAAAATGCTGGAGTAACTCAGCGGGACAGGCAGCATCTCAGGAGAGAAGGAATGGGTGACGTTTTGGGTCGAGACCCTTCTACAGTTTAAACCAGCATCTTCTACAGTTCCTTCCTACATTAGGAACTGCAGATGCTGCTTCACACCCAAGATAGACACAAAATGCTGGAGTAACTCAGCAGGACAGGCAGCATCTCTGGATGGAAGGAATGGGTGAAGTTTCGGGTCGAGACTCTTCTTGAAACCAGCATCTCAAGGTCATAAGGAATAGGAGTAGTATTAGGCCATTCGGCCCATGAAGTCTACTCCGCCATTCAATCATGGCTGATCTATCTCTCCCTCCTAACCCCATTCTCCTGCCTTCTCCCCATAACCTCTGACACCGGCAGACATTCTGATGATGGAATGTTGAGGAAGGAACTGCAGATGCTACTTTGCACCCAAGCTAGGCACAAAATGCTGAAGTAACTCAGCAGGACAGGCAGCATCTTTGGAGAGAAGGAATAAGGGACATTTCGGGACGAGACCCTTCTTCCTGTCAGAGAGAGGAGGAGAACACCTTCAAAGTAGGCATACCTTGAGCAGTTTTCAGAATGGAACAGCCAAAATGTGTAGGAAGGAACTGCAGATGCTGGTTTACACTGGACTAAAAAACGTTCTTCGGACGGTTCAGATATGTCTCCCTCTCCTCAAACTCTCAGTCTGAAGAAGGGTCTCAACCCGAAACATCAGCCATTCCATCTCTCCAGAGATGCTGCCTGTCCCACTGAGATACTCCAGGATGTTGTGTCTATCTCCTCCCTTTCCTGCCTGTACCTCAGGTGCCTCTTGGCAGGGTCTTCCCCCACCTTCTCCTTCAAAAAAAGGGAGTGGATGTCACCGTGTTGCAAGGGCATTTTGTGTAGAAACCAGAAACTGCAGATGCTGCTTTGCACAAAAGGGCACAAAGTGCTGGAATAACTCATAAGCTCATTGATTTTTCTCCAGCATGGCTGATCTATCTTTTCCTCTCAACCCCATTCTCCTGCCTTCTCCCAATAAAACTTGACACACCTACTAATCAAGAATCTGTCGATCTCCGCCTTTAAAAAAAACTCAATGACCTGGCCTCCACAGCCCTCTGTAGCGATGAATTCCACAGATTCACCACCCACTAACTAAAGAAATTCCTCCTCATCTCCTTTCTAAAGGTATGTCTTTTTATTCTGAACTCAGCGGGTCAGGCAGCATCTTTGGAGAATATGGATAGCTGTCTGACCCCTGAGCTACTCTACCATTTTGTGACCTTTACGATAAACCAGCAAACTCAGTGGGTCAGGCTGCATTTCTGGAGGACATGGATAGGTGTCTGTTTCTATCATTCCAACGTTGGACATTTTGAGAGCCAGAGTTTTCCCCACTTTCCTCTTCAAACAAGGGAAGGGATTGCACCATGTGTAGCAGGGGTTTTTTGTGTAGACTGATGCGAACACCACTGAGAACGACACAATTCAATGCATAGACATCGAGAATGTATCAAGAAATTTTGCAGTTTTTGTTTTGTATGTATTTTTTAATACCGAATAAAGATTTTTTTTTTAATTATAAAAAAAAATTGCCCCATGTTTTCTTGCCAGAGTGCAAAATAGCAAAATAAAGACACTGCTGGAAACCTGTCATAAAATTTTAACAAATACCGGAAATACTCAGCAGTTTAGATTGCATCTGGGGAAAATGAGATCCGGTTGACTTTTCATCGTTGGAACACACAAAGTGCTGGAGTAACTCAGTGGGTCAGACAGCATTTTTGGAGGACCTGGATAGATGATATTTTGAATTGGGTCTCTGAAACGTAGCCTATCTATGTCCTCCGGAGATGCTGCCTGATACGCTGAGTTACTCCAACACTTTGTGTCCTATGCATGATTCCAGCATCTGCAGTTCTTTGTGTCTTTAACCATCTCAGTGCCTGAAATCATTCTAATAATTATGTACTGCACCTTTTCTCAAGGATCTTAATTGCCTTTCTGGAGTGTCAAAACCCGGATCAGAATTAAGATTTATTTGGCGTAAGCCTCTGATCAGAGAGAGTTAACGTTTCATTTTACTAAGCTTTCAATGGATGAATGGTTTCTTTATTGTCACATATACAAAGATACAGTGAAATGCTTGTTTTGCATGCTATCCATCAAATCATGCAATACACGAGTACAATACATCCTCTTCTGGAACAGTACACAGGGAGTCACTATGTTCCGCCACCATCTTGCAAGTTCTAAGTCTCTGAAAGGTCCGATCTATGCCAAGATTGCCTTTAGGATGTAGAAGGAAAGCTGAGTACCCAAGGGAAACAGATGTGATCACAGGAAGATGTAGTCACGAGGAACAACCGATGCTCGAATCTTGAGTAAAAACACAAAGTGCTGGAAGAACTCTGCTGGAATCCCTGGAGGACATGGATAGACAACATTTCGGGTGAGGGCCCTTCTTCAGAGTTATCTAGTTAATCCATGTTCCACTTTCTTCAAAGCCCTGCAAGTTCCATTATATACGTTCCCAATTCCCATTTGATTGTTAGTATTGAATATACTTGCACCACTCTTTCAGTCATTTGATCTCAAATTGTAATAACTAGCTATGCAAAACTCCCTTCTGATTACTTTGTTCATATCTCAAGCATGAATTGACTGGTTGTTGCCATGGAAATTATTTCTCATTTATTAAAAGCATCAATTACAGTATATTAAACACTTTGATGAAATTGCTTCTCCTGTAAGCAAAAAGCCCAGTTTCCACAGCCTCTGCTGCCGTCCTTCATCTCCCACATCATTCCAGTGAATCTCATCTGCATCCTCTCCAATAATTTAACATCTTGCCTAAACAGCAGGCCCACACTTGAAAACTCTGCCAGCTGAGACTTAAACAATGTTTTACAAAGGATAAACATAAATCCTTTCCCATTGAACATTTTTTCTCTGTTCAAGTTTAGAATGGCATGGAGTCTGTATCAAAGTACAACTTTGAAACTGCGTACACAAAGGTTTCACTTTTCCTCTGGCCCTTTAAAATCATATAATTCTTGTTGCTTTCCACTATTCTTCCAGCTTCACACATAATACTCTAAGGGGTGAATCGTGTCAGCTACGGTCAGTCATTCCAAAAGATGGCGGCACGGTGGCGCAGCGGTAGATTTGCTGCCTTACAGCGAATCAAGCGCCGGATACTCAGGTTCGATCCTGACTACGGGCGCCGTGTGTACGGAGTTTGTACGTTCTCCCCGTGACCTGCGTGGGTTTTCTCCGAGATCTTCGGTTTCCTCCCACACTCCAAAGACGTACAGGTATGTAGGTTAATTGGCTGGGCAAAAGTAAAAATTGTCCCTAGTTGGTGTAGGATAGTGTTAGTGTGCGGGGATCGCTGGGCGGCACGGACCCGGTGGGCCGAAGGGCCTGTTTCTGCACTGTATCTCTAAATCTAAATCTCCAGGGTTCAATCCAAAGATAGACACAAAATGCTGGAGCAACTCAACGGGACAGGCAGCATCCCTAGAGAAAAGGAATGGATGACGTTTCGGGTCGAGACCCTTCTTCAGATCGAAATGTCACCCATACCTTTTCTCTGGAGGTGCTGCGTTCTGATGAGTTACTCCAACATTTTGTGTCTATCTGCGGTGTAAACCATCAATGTTAAGCTGGGCAGATCATGCACCAATCTGGCAGAGATCCCCAAACCACTTTCATATGAATCAGAGTTCTCACCCTTCATTGTGGGGAGTGAACACTGAAAGTTTGTCCTTCCCTTGACTGTGTTGTCGGGTGACAAAACTCTATCCAAGCATTCCATTGATATGGAAGGTACAATGTTAAATTATGATGGTTGCAAATTGAATACCGGTTTATGACAATAAAAATTGCAAAGCTATTGTAAGTCTCTGAGCAGAGATCATGCACCTTTGGACATGGACGGGCTGTGGGAAAGTCGGGAGGAAGTACATTAGAGATGCAATTGGGTGGGACCTCAGCACCATCCAATGTCTAGTCACTACTGTGGTATCTCTTTGGTTTAATGGATGTCTCCCAGATGCAGGAGCCAAGCAAGATTCTACAAATGCATCTGTACCAATTAGCAAGGGTGTGGTTAACGTGTAGGCAATAATTCCAGGCAGCAAGCTGGGTCTAGAAAGATCTGGCAATTAGGTTTCTCTATATTCTCCTGAATCCTGCTCTGCTCTCACTGTTTACTGTATTTCCAAGTTTCATATTATCTGCAAAGTTATGTCCTTTATACTCAAAATTAAGTATCTTTTGTCAAAAAGTTTCAAATACTGGCCTGTGTGCAGTGGCTGAATATTTCTAATTTTGTTTTATTTCTTTAAGATTTCTGTTTGATAGAGGCTTACAAAATCATGAGTTCAAGAAAACAATTAATGGCTGACCAGGGCTCTTGATTTAATGTGGTTGGTAAAACATCCATGCCAACCATGAGGAAAATAATTATTAATTATACTGTGAAGAGTTGATATGTAAGGAACTGTGTTAAACTGCAATGGTTGCAAATTAAATTGTGGTTTATGAAGGTAAAAAATGCAAAATTATTGTAAAGAATAGGGAAATTAGACTGCCTCAATCACTTTATGCGGAACCAACACAGAATCCATGGGCTCATGGCCCCTTTTGTGGTGTACATAGTATGCAATACCACAATGTTTTTTTAAATCTTGCTGCATGCTGATTGACTACCACATATGTTTCACAACTGCAATGCCTTTATTTCAGAAAATAACTAATTGGCATCGAAGGGCTTGGCATATTCTAAAAGGCGTTACATACAGTATCTATATAAATGGGTAGTGACCCGAAGCGTCACCTATCCATGTTCTCCAGAAATCCCGGCTGACCCGCTGAGTTACTCCAGCACTTTGTGTCACCTTTTACATAAATATATTCCTTCTCTGCAAATAACATGTAATCAAAAGGAGCTCAAGCAAGCAATCATTATGAAGGCCAGTTGTGAAACAGGAATGATCCACAAGGAGGCAAACTTATTTTTTATATGCCATTCAAGGAAAATATGACTAATTCTCAATCAGGTAGGAATGGAAAATAAATATTCCGCGAAGAAGCCAAACAAAATCTAGATGAATTTTTACTATTTTACTATTTGTTATAATTATTAAGTTTGTCATTTCCCTCCCCCTGGAAGACATTCTTTACTGAGAAGACTCAAAATTTCTGAATCGTTAATTAGTAGTTTAGTATTTTCAGAATCATAGATCAGTAATATGAACTTCTGGTTATTAATTACAATAGTTAATAGCAGCAGATAGGGTGTAAATAAGATTTAACAAGTACATTCCTAAGATGCCGTGCAGCGTAGGTTTACTAGGTTGATTCCCGGAATGGCAGGACTGTCATATGTTGAAAGACTGGAGCGACTAGGCTTGTATACACTGGAATTTAGAAGGATGAGAGGGGATCTTATCGAAACATATACGATTATTAAGGGGTTGGACACGTTAGAGGCAGGAAACATGTTCCCAATGTTGGGGGAGTCCAGAACCAGGGGCCACAGTTTAAGAATAAGGGGTAGGCCATTTAGAACGGAGATGAGGAAAAACTTTTTCAGTCAGAGAGTTGTAAATTTGTGGAATTCTCTGCCTCAGAAGGCAGTGGAGGCCAATTCTCTGAATGCATTCAAGAGAGAGCTAGATAGAGCTCTTAAGGATAGTGGAATCAGGGGGTATGGGGAGAAGGCAGGAACAGGGTACTGATTGAGAATGATCAGCCATGATCACATTGAATGGCGGTGCTGGCTCGAAGGGCCAAATGGCCTACTCCTGCACCTATTGTCTATCAAACTGGAAAGAGTTTAGAGCATGTTTACAAGGACCATGTCAGGATTCGTGGGCCTGAGCTATAGGGGGAGATTGAGCAGGCCAGGACTTTATTCCTTGGAATGCAGGAGGATGAGGGGTGATTTTCTAGAGGTACTAGACCAAGTGGACCCGTTGGGCCCAAACCTCTCCTACATTGGTGCAGTACCCTCTCCTCCCCCTCCCCCCCTCTCCCCCCTCTCCATCCCCCTCAAACCCCCTCCGTCCCTTGGAGAGAGATTTAAACTTTAAAATGTGAATAGCTTAAAAAATATAACACCAATTTCAATGAAATTTCTTCCATTAGCACCAAAGGGACGACGGTGAGTAAGGTGGGCCTAAATTTGTTGCGCTATCGTGTACCGTTTTGGCTGTAGTTCAGGAACAGATAAACAAACAAACAAGAGTTTTAGTATATAGATAGATATAAAACCATGAGAGGAATAGATAGGATAAATGCACAGAGTTTCCCCCCCCAGGGTAGGGGAATCAAGAACCAGAGGACATAGATTTATGGTGATGGAGAAAGATTTAATAGAAACCTGAGGGACAACGTTTTTTTTACACAAAGGGAGGTGGGTATATGAAACAAGCTGCCAGAGGAGGTAATTGAGGCAGGTATCATGGCAATGTTTAAAAACATTTGGACAGGTACGTAGATAGGATAGGTTTAGAGAGATATGGGCCAAATGCAGGCAGATGGAACTTGTGTAGATGGGACACATTGGTCGGCATGGGCAAGTTGGGCTGAAGGGCCTGTTTCCATGCCGTATGACTATAATTGGAGAGTGCTAAAAATGAAGTATTTGCTCGATGGGATTGTCCTTCGGACAAAGGAAGTTGCCAGACAGCCAGGACAACACAGTCCTCTGGCTCAGCTCATCCATGCTGGCCACTATGTCTGTCTGCTCTAGAATTATTGTCCCGTGTTTGGCCCATATCCTTCTCAACCTTTGATAGACACAAAGTGCTGGAGTAACAGCGGGTCAGGCAGCATCTCCGAGGAAAAGAAATAGGTGGCGTTTTGGGTTGGAACTCTTCATCAGACAGTCTGAAGAAGAGTTCAGAACCGAAACAACACCTATTTTCTCCAGGGATGCTGCCTGACCCACTGAGTTACTCTAGCATTTTGTATCTTCGGTATAAACGAGCATCAGCAGTTCCTACTCCTTCTCAACCTTTTCTATCCATGTACCTGTCCAGATGTCTTTTAAATGTTGTGATTGTGCCTGTCTGTACGGCTTTTGGCAGATTGTTTTTTTATCCACCATGCACCATGTGAAAAAAAATGCCCCTCAGGTCCCTTTTAAATCTTTCTCCTTACATCTATATTCTCTAGTTTTAAACTTTCCTACGCTAAATGCTGCAGTCATCTTGAATTCCTGAAAGCTAGATTTTCCAAATGAGTCAATGCAAAAGTATAAATCAAAATGTGCAACTGCATTCAAATTGCTTTGTGGACATCAATAGGTGTCAACGTGGACTTCCATTTCTCAAACCTAACACACGTTTCATTATCAAAAGCAATGCTTAATTTTCCACTTCCAAATCAATCTAATCCAAACCAGAAGACTGCAGATGCAGGAGTCTGAAGCAAAAACAGAAAATGTTGGAAAGAACTTTTACAGTCAAGCAGTATCTGTGGAACGAAAAAGGTTAACATTTCAGGTCAAGCATCCTTCCTTCCATTTACTTTTCAAAGCACAGCTGGGGGAGGAGTGAAATGCAAGACACCAGTCCTCCTCCATTGCCAGTGAGGCCACACTCAAACTGGAGGAACTGCACGTCATATTTCACTGGGACAGCCTACAACCTAATGGTATGACCATTGAATTCTCTAATTTGAGGTAACTAACGTAAACCCCCCCCCCCCCCCCCCCTGTCTCACCTGGATTTGCACGCATTTCTCCCGTTCCACCCCCCCCCCACTCCCTTCCACCTATATTCCTTCTTCTGGCATCACAATTTGTTACTCTTCTATCCTTATCTCACACCTTGTGGTTTCATGTCTGGCCTGCCTTTATCTTACCATCTGCCTGCCAAAACAAACCCCTTGCCTGTATCGACCCATCGCTTGTCAGACTTTGTCCTACCTCTCCTCCCGACCAGCTTTCTTTTCCACCCCCCCCCCACCAATCAGTCTGAAGAAGGGTCTTGACCTGAAACATGGCTTATCCATGTTCTCCAGAAGTGAGGACTGACCCGCTGTGTTACTCCAGCACTGAGTCTTTTCTTAGTGTCACAATGCAGCGTCTCTACATTGGAGAACCCAAATTATAGATTGGTGGATCGCCTTGTAGTGCTATTGTTTTCAGTCCCCAGAGCTGATCCTAGGTTTTCAGCTGCATGCCGCTTATAATTTGAATCCCACTCCTATTCTAACTTGTCTTATTTGCGGTTTCCTCCACTGCTAGTGAGGAGGCCACAAACCAGAGAAATAGTATCTTACCTGTCAGGGCACTTAGCAACTTTCCAGAATGAACATTGCACGTTCTAACTTCCTAATAAACTGCATTCTCATTACGATGCATAAGTCTTCCTCACATTTTTATAAATGCCTTCCCAATGGTCAGTACAAATGCTCTATCATTTGATCCGATGTAACTAATCTCCATTTAGCCTTTTGCACTTCTCAGCTCCCCTCAGCTGCTTTGAAAACTGTAAATCCTCCCCTTATTCAATTCTGAGGAAGGGTCCTTGTGCTCAAACGTCAACTACTTTCTTTCCACAGATGCTGCTTGAATGGCTGAGCTCTCCCAGTAATTTCCTGTTTTTGATCAATTTTTCACTAATCCCACATTTTATATGCATTTGCTGGTCCCTGTGGGTATTGGTTAGTTGTGTGAAAATTTAACGTCTTTCAATTTTGTACATCATAAAGGTTGGACAAAGACACCATCCACGATCTCAGGATGTCGCAAATCATCCACAGCTAAATTAAGTATGTTTGAATTAAATTGTTGTAAAGTGGAAAATTCAGCAGTATTCCAAATCTGCAGTTCCTGGTTTGTACATAATCTGTTGTTGGTCAAGAAATGTTGACAGAACACCAAGGAGAAATTGTTCCATTTTGAAATAGTTCTGTGATATCTTTCACATTTACCTGTTTCATGCATCAATGACTCTCCAACAATGGCCAAGCCTCCTGGTGCTTCGGGTGTATCAATGTGGATTGTGTATTCAAGTCCCTAAAATCAAACTTAAACTCTACTTCGGAGACAATCTGCTATCCTTTAAACGGCCATATCTATCATCACATCCACTGTGATTAATTCATTCACTTCCATGCATCCAATTACAATTAGAATCGAGCTGCAAAGATTTAGAAGCTGCCTATATGATCATCCCAGTTCAAAATACTGCCGTAGGATTGGGTGATGGTCATCTTGGATATTAGTCTGAACACCAAATTATCATCATCTCATTAAATCTCTTCAGCCATTTCCTCATCCTTGGCCCTTTATAAAATAAAGGACAGAGGCATTTGTATGCTTCCCTACCATTGAAGCAACAGCTGAAAATGACACAGTTCATCCCTAAAAAATGCCCCACAAAAGATAGGGTAGTAAGCAAAGTGAGAGCAAGAAATACTACAATTTAGCCTGTCAGTTCTCATGGTTTGATGAGATTATGATTGAGATTTACTCCATTTCAATATTCTCCTCCTGATTCTGAATCCTCAAATCACCTTGTCTTGCAATTATCTGCCTAATTTGGATGTGAAATTTATTATCTACATCTATTTTAGAACGGGGCGAGAAGTTTGACCACTCTTTACATGAAGATATTTGCACTCACTTTACTACGAATTGCCCAGGCTATGATTTAAAAATTATGATCTTTTATTTATCCACCAGCGTAGAAAATATTTTTATCCTCTTCCTCCAAAGATTATGCAAAGAACCTAGAGAATAGAATGGAAGAAATGCTCAGGGAGACTATTGCGCTGTAGAGAAGGGATCTATAAACGCAGACAAGGCCATACATAAACAAAGCGCCTAAAATATTGATCATTTGCTAAAAACAGAACTGGTAAGCAAAGGTTTGGTAAAAAAAAAAGTAGGTTTTACAATTTGCACAATGATTTGGTTCAAAAAATATTTAGTCATAAAATGCTTTGGGACAGTTTGAGATTGTGAAAAATATTATATACATCCAAGTTCCCAGAAAAATCTTAAAGGGAAGATTTATGCAGAAATTACAAACTGTTTTGCACAGCAATGATCATTTGCATTTCTATTTCAATATTTCCTTTTCATTAACTCTTGCCCCCCCAATATTAATTATTGGAATAATTATTCCCCAAGTTTCAGGGTTTAAAGAAGTCTACATAGCATTCCTCTGCACCCCCATTCTTATGGAACAAACAGCCCCCAGATCGATATACCGCATTGCTCATTAATGGCATACTCAACAACCATACAAATGCTTCATGATCAAGTGACTCTTGCTCAAAGTCAGATTTCTGGTACAAATCACACTATAGGACCCAAGCGGAAATACGAGTTGTAGTAGGGAGTTGTAACAGGGAATGAACTCCCTGTTCATTGTTACTGGGAATGTTGCAGGGAATTACCACTTTATTACAAGTGATTGTAAATCATGGCTCTCTCTCTGCTCACAAGGAAAATAATCTCAGAGCACAGTGTTCTCAATGTCCAGGCCAACACAAGCAAAAGCTAACTAACTCATCATTTCATTTCATTAATGCTGAAGGAGAACAAGCTCAAAGTAATCAATTGCTTTGAAGCACCATTTAAAATGTAGATGTATTTGGTGAGCAAATCTTGACAATGATTCTCAAAATATGCAATCATCTGTCATTGCTGTTAGGTTTTGATATCTGTCAGCAAAAATCAGTGGAAGGAGTGAATTACAAAAATAAATGTATATTTAGACAAGACACAGAATAAAAGCATTTGATTAATTTCAATCACCTTTCTGTCACATGCATTTAATTGTTATATAGGAATGCTACGCATTTTTTGTTGGTTTAGTTTAAAAAATGTACATATTGTGGATTCATAATAAGCAAATTAAAACATTACAGCCTCACATTAAGAAACTTCTGAAAACATCATTGAAAAGGAGACACAATGAAGCTGCCCTTCCACAAATAGGAACCTGTTCAATTTTGGCAAGGGTATGCAAGGGAATTACAATTAAAGTAAAAATACCAGTGAAAAGCAAGGTCTGCAGCATCTGAAAAGAATCAACATCTCATTAAGTGGATTCTTTAAAAAAAGTGAAGCAGTGCCTCAAGATGCAGACCCATGCTTTGTCCAAATGCTATGAAAATGCTATGTGTTTTCAGCAATTTGTCGTTATTTTACATCAGTTTTGCACCATCTGGAGTTGCTGTTTTTCACTCGTTACATCTATTGTCACTGCTTTCCAAACCTCTCTCCAATTATCCAATGTCAGATACAAATTTTCTTGAGCTGATTTTATTATCCACTGGTACTGGTCCTTCAAACTTTAGGTTTGCTTCAAGTAGGAACAATCCCCACCACTTGCAGGTAATCAAATTTCAATGCCATGCTAAGACGAGGCATGGTTAAAACTGAATCAACTCACCTGGCTTTACAATTGCCAGGCGTGGTTGATTTGTGTTGAGAAATTTAAAGTATATGGGTCTGGTACTTATTTTGCATTCAAATACATCAAGAAACCAAAGATTGCATCTTCATTACAAATTGTTCTGAGAAGGGAGAAACAATGCGAGATAATTACATGCTACCCAAACACTTGGTTGATGGCAGCATACAAAATGAAGGAAACTGGAGTGGATTCTAACCCACTTTTGGAACAGAGCACAAAGAACGCATCATAATATTGCATTCCTTCTTTAAAAAAATCATGTCGAAATTCATACCTTTTACACATAACTACGTTTTGGTAACAGTACATTCAGATACAGCCAAGCAATTACTTTTATAGCTCAAATGTTTGTTTTTCTTCTTTCAATTTTCCTCATCCTGCTGATCCTCATGAGCCACAATTTCGATGGCTTGTATTTGGGTTTCGTTGTCCGTGTCAGGCGTCTTATCCTCACAAACTACCACACAATCCGGGTCTGAGTCCATCTCTGGCCCAGGGTGAATTTCAATCACAGTCTGCGATTCTGCCGATGAATGATCAACACTATGGCTCTGAACAACAGAGGCCAGACCAGAGTCCACTGTGACCAGCTCCACGGGGCCCATGCTCATACCAGCCATTGTTGTGATGGCGTTGCTGTCTTGGATGGCGGCTGTGCTCAGCAGGGCGAGGCTGGAGGCAGGATGGATGGTGACCGTGTCGGTGGTATTTGTCTTGGCCGCACTGACCACGGCGGCATACCTGGCGAAAATCTGTGACCCACCTGACAGTGTGTGGACAGTGACAGGGGTGGATTGCTGGCCAATGGCCATAGGCATGGTTGTGACATTGGCAACAGAAAAGTTTGTTCCCATTGGCGTGATTGAAATAGGTGATATGACAGTGAACTGGGGTTGCTGAAGCGGTGTGGTTGGGGTCAGAATGCTGGCTGAGGCAGGTCTCTGGAGACGAGGCCGCTTGTTGGGCTTGGGAGTGGCGATCGGCATCAGCACCACATTTTGTAACGTTTGGCTTTTCAGTTTCTGTTCCTTGGCACGTCTCCTCTGCTCCTCCAGCTGGCGTTCCAGTTCTATTGGCAAGAAGGAAGAGTAGGAGGAATTGGGAAAGGAAAATAAATTATACATTATTGAATGGTAACATCGCCAACTTATTACACCTCATGTTTGTGGCTCAGCATGTGGAATTATGAGGCAATTAAAAGTGTGATCATTATCAGAGTACAATTAAACTATGTGTAATACCAGTTAGTACTGAATGGATCTTTAAAAGCAGTTCTGTTTAAAGAGAATGAATATCAAACATCCCCTTATCAATGTAACCATGCATAAATGCAATTAATAGAAAACATTACCATCCTCTCTTCACGTACACCCAAGATTCCTCTTATCTTTTCGTGAAAAACCCAATTATCATCCTCTGCACACTACTGGTGACCTGAGCTTCAAGCTCTGGAATTCCCTCCATTAAACTGCATGGTTCTCTAATTCTTTCAGAACTCGAACAAACTGGCCCTGGATTTTGATTACATGTCTCCTATGTGGCAGAGTCAACATTTGTTTGACTCTTCTCCCATCAGGAACTGTGGGAGAAGAGTCAACTTCTCTTCTTTGTGTGTTTACCATGTGATATTTTGTAAGTTGAATATGTGGTGTCAGTTACTCAAATGTGAGAAATTTTACAAAGCCGCCCAAAGATCATGGCTACAATTAAGTGTAAGAAAGTAACTGCAGATGCTGGTACAAATCGAAGGTATTTATTCACAAAATGCTGGAGTAACTCAGCAGGTCAGGCAGCATCTCAGGAGAGAAGGAATGGGTGACGTTTCGGGTCTGAAGAAGGGTCTCACCCCGAAACGTCACCCATTCCTTCTCTGCTGAGATGCTGCCTGACCTGCTGAGTTAGTCCAGCATTTTGTGAATAAATGGCTACAATTAAGTTGCATACCAAAGGAGAGATGAAGAACCAGCAAACGTGTAGATATGCAGATTGACAAATCTTTAATAATATCCAAGTATTTACTTTTTACAGACTGGGCATGCATGTTTTACTCTGTCAATGGACTCCAACATAAAAAATTCTTATGGAAGAAAAGGGTGTACCCAACCAAAAACAATCTTATCCCTAGGATACATACTATTTTTGTGATTTTAATACTTATTGACCAACTGAGTGCAGCTGTTGACGGACTTTCACATTCCCGTGATGACAGAGGAGAGTAGTGAGTGAGCGGGCTGGGGGATCACCTCCTCCACCCTCAGAGGTCGGCTACGGGAGGTGTCCCTAATGCACAGAGTCAGAGTGGTGGCCATTTGAGACGAAAGATGGTGCATTTACAGATCAATGTGCCTGGTTGGATGTGTTGTGGAGTGGGCCGCTGGAGACCTTGGGGTCAATTGGATTGGACGCTGCTGTAAGAGGTTGAGTGCTTGGATCGGAAACGGCTTGCAGCGGCACAGAGCAGTGGAGGACTTTGACAATACAATACACATTACAATACATCTTTATTGTCACTGTACCGGGGTACAACGAGATTGTTAATGCGACTTCCATACGATGCAATAAATTGTCGTTAATTGACAATCAATTGCCATGTGATGCAAATAATTGACATCACATGGCAAGACCGACCCCTGCAACTCCGACACAGTGCCGCCACCAGAAGAATGGGCTAGGTTAAGAATGGCTAGGTTAAGACACCACATTTTTAATAAAATTGAAACTTTGATGCAAGATGGCATCCACAGTGTACAGATAAAGGAAAATAGTACAACATTTAGTAGAAGATAAAGTCTGATTAAAGATAATGTAAAGGTCTCCGAAGAGGTAGATGGGAAGTCAGGACTGCACCCTAGCTGGTGAGAGGACGGTTCAGTTGCTTGATAATAGCTCGATAAATGCAATATACCTGCAAGATCATTGTGAATCGATTCTTGGCTTTGATCAGTTTGACTCTTCCTGTTGTCCAAGACCTTCTTCACAGTCTCCAGAAGGCCAAATGTGTGTGCCATGTTATTCAGAACGGCAGCATCTGAAACAAACACGCAAAATATTCTGAAATGCTTTTATAATCCAGAACTGGAGATCAGTCAGAGTAAAGATTCTGCCTATCATGACAGATGAGAGATGAAATTTCTCCTTGGTCAAAGAAATGTGCTGTAAATAGCATTTTCAATTCGTCTAGTCATTTAATGTGAAATGATCAATGGGAATATGATTATACATCTGTATACTAATTTATGAATGGCAGCTGCAAAGTACTTTACCTCCCATTTGAAATAGTGAGGTAGCTAACTGATCAGACGTGGCTCTCTGTCATAGTTCATCTCAATGATATGTGTGCAGAAACCCAAACAGGAATTCGTTTGAAAGTTACTGTTGCAAAATTATCATTAGAGGGTAAGTACTCAAATATGTGATGCGTAATACTCCTCTACCAACCTGTAATCTGCAGTGGAGTTTGACCCATCCTCTGCTGAACACCAGCGAGCATCTCCATCAGCTCCTTCTGAATATTGGTAACAACTTCCCCCAGCAAACCCACATCTGCTATTCCTTTCCAGAAAGCCAAGGTGTCCTCTGCAACAAACAAAGCAACTCCATCAATCCGATATTCCACCAACACCAGTTACGTCCCAGATCAGATTAACTTAGAACTGTATAATGACAGTGGATGCAAAACATTCTACCTCCACTTCCTCAGATAATGTGAGAAGCAAGAATCCACATAAATAGATGGTTCCATAAAGAACCACAAGATAGTTACAGGGAACTGTTCAGTTTGTACTTAACTTCAGTGCAACATGGGTGTAGATATATTTGGAAAGGAAGCATCTTAGGGTTATCGGAAGTAATCACAGGACTAAGTGACAATTCCTTCCAAAGAACCCACAAGGCAGAGAGCCAAATGGCCTCCTGTCGAGAAAAATGGTGCCCACACAATGTACCTTGGACCTCCTAATTTTCTCAACCTATGTTCATTAAAAGGCCATTTTGATCATTTCAGCTTTCACTATGTATGCACACTTGCTCTGCCGCATACAGTGATCATCAGTTGCTTCAGATTTTCAACTGCAGCAACATGAATCAAAAATGAAGAAAAATGACACAATGGCCTTAAATAGATTTAAAGTTCCTTTTGAGACCCAAGGACAAGCTGAAGGAGTTTAGTTTAGAGATACAGCGCGGAAACAAGCCCTTCGGCCCACCGAGTCCGCGCCGACTAGCGATCCCCGCACATTAACACTATCCTACACATACTCGGGACAATTTACATATATATCAAGTATATAAACTCAATCCCCAATTAACCTATAAACCTGTACATATTTGGAGTGTGGGAAGAAACCGAAGATCTCACGGGGAGAACTCTGCACAGACAGCACCCGTAGTGAGGATCAAACCAGCATTTCCGGCGCTGCAAGGCAGCAACTCGACCGCTACACCACCGTGCTGCCCGATCACAGTAAAAAAATATTTTAAAGTGCTGCCACTTCTGCTATGTGGCCAATTAGTGCTCATCCAAGACACAAACAAATGAGATTGGTAATCTGAATCTCAGTCTTGGTATTGGTATATTACGGTCAAGTGTACCAAGGTATAAAAACTGTTCTTAATGACATTAGCTTGATAAGAAACATTGGTGAGGTAAATGGGGCCCCAGTCAATGCTGCTTTCAAAGACAATAGCTCTTCAAAAAGGCACCACTCTCTCAACACCACTCAGATACTCTGTTAAGATGCTGGAGAGGGGTGCAAACCACAGTATTCTAACATCAACAGGTACGTCTATTATTTTTCTTAGCAATCCCTTGGGATGAGGGTTCACTCACATCTGCTGCAGATTTGTGTGTCCTCAGGTGACTGAAGAGCCTACGTGCAAACTAGATTCTTCCACATGTAGAACAGAAGGTGCCTTAAAGAGTTGATAGCTTGGGAGGTAGTATGCTTGGTCCTACCATTTAAAGGCCCTCATGTGCTACAGGGACTCAAGGTTCTCACTGCCACCTCAAATGCTCTGTGCTTAATGAGTGGTCACAGACGAGAGATTCCCAAAAATATGTGGGAAAGCTGCAATTTTTCCACGGTAGATTTGAGCACACCCTATAATTTTTTTTTCTTCTGTCCATTTGGTAAACTCATTCCATGCCAGAGCTTGGAATAGAGCAATTGTTTCAGGAATCTGATATCAAGTGAACAAGTGATGGACCCTGCCCAAACAAGCTGAATGAATGTAATCTGGGCTTCAGTGCTAGCAATATTGGCCTGACAGAGCACTGTGGCATTGATTCACTTATCACATCCATTCTTCTTTATGATGATATGTAATATGCACCCAAACATACACTTACATTTGTAGATTCATGGAGTGGGATGTGGAGCGAGGGTTGGGGAGACAATTTTAGTTATTCCCATTCAAGATACACTGAATAGAGATCATCTAATTTTGAAGTTGTTGGCACGTACAGGTCAGAAGTTCACTATGTCAGTGCTTTTATGTGCTTCAACATTCTGGGCAATTTATAATCAATGGATAAAGCAAATTGTTTTAATGAAAAAAAATCAGTTCACTCCCATGCAAAAGGCAGGCAGCAGCCCCTGATGTCAACGGTTAACTCAAAGCTACCAACCTGGAACTTCAAAATTACCTGAGATTTCTTCACCATCTTTCCTGTTTAGATCCTCTGTGGTAACTGCCACTGTGGTCAAAGCTGGACTCCACTCAATGCACTCTTCAGTGTTCTCGTCAGACATCGTAATGTGGGCCCCATTACCTATAAAATTAACACACAGTCCTTAAATGGTATACTTTAATGTATAGTTACTGTGTAAGAAAATTAAAACTTTCTCCTTAGAGCCAGCATGCTTCATTTATAATCTGCCTGCACCGTTCTTTACCACTCAAACAATCCTACATATGAAGGCAAGAATTAGCCGTTTCAAGTCTGCACCATATTCGTGATACCTAGAGAATTATGCAAACCACTTCTTATTCTACAAATCAATTCGCTGCCAACGCGTGTATAAATTAAAGTCACAGAAAAAGGAAAGACCGATAAATGGCTGGAGTGGGTGATTTATGACAGAAAACTCCTTTCTGACGCCCTCAGGCAATATAGTTGTTAACTGCTTATCGACTTACCTTCTACATGATGTGATATCAGTCCCAGCCAGGAATCAGTCCAGCTTTCTCACTCTTGAAGGCCTGCACAGGGTCAGCACCCAGCACACCAACCGGCAATGAATTCCAGAAGCTCACTACTCTAGGAAAAAAGAGAACCACCTAACATCTAGCCTACTCCTACTTTGTGCATAGTTCAAATGCGTGTCCCCAGTCCTCCCCAATCTATCAAATTGCAATGATCCATCATTATATACGCAATTCTAGCCTGAAAGTATTTTCTATAGCTCTAGAAGTAACTTTGGTGATGAAGAATTGTAGAGAGTTCTGTATGACAGGGACAGAAGGCCCAATATCTACTTGTGGGGAGCTGTTGGTACCGTGGAAAACAGACAAATTGTTGCAATGTTAAAACTTCAGGACCCCTTCAACGAACTACTGTCCTGGACATTCTAACCACAGAATTTATTCCGCATCAAGCTTTAATTCATCAAAAATAACGTAAATATTTAAACTGCATGAAGTCATATTATAATGCAAGGCTAGGATACAGATGACACACAAAGAGTGGAGATCATATGAATTCCTTATTGGATACTGAAGTCTGCCCTATAAAGGTAGATGCAATTGGACCATGATATCCTCGGAGTTCACCAACTACATTTTCAAGTTCCCTCAGTGGCAAATCAATTTTATACACATGGGAATGAATTCTCAGTGGACAGGCAGGATAAGGACTGCAGGTTCCCATTCCTCGCAGTACCAAAATTAACCAGATGCATTTATAATGATGGTGTGACAACTTCAAGGTTACTTTCACTTACTTCCAGATTAAAAGAACATCAATTCAATTTCTCAATCAGCACAGCTTGATCGCGTGATCAATGGATTAAATGTTCACTAAAATTATACAACATTGTGTTGGAGACAGGGAAGAAAAACAGCAAATGCTAGAAGTACAAAATGTTGCAGGCATACACGTCAAATACTCCACATTCCATAAAGACTTTTGGTGAAGAATTTCACCTGAAACAGTGACCTTCCAATCTCAGAAGCATTTACTTTGTCACAATCAACAGCTTGCTTTTGTATCAGGCTCAAAAATAACCTACAGTAGAACACTGACATAGAGAACCGATTATTGCAGTCCTGCTGAGAGTACAATAATCACAACCAGTTCACATCTCCCTGATAAACTTGCAACAATCTCTGCTATCACTTCAGATCTCCATCGCTCCTCATCCTCAATGCATCACTGTGGCATTACACTTACCTTCTATGGTGGTTTGAGTTTGTATCATGTTGCCCTGCTGGCTGGGAACTGGTGCCCGAGCGCTACTGATCAGAAGGTCGAACTTTGTGCTTCGGCAGGTATTTGTACAAACTTTATCATGCTGAAAAAAGTCCAATTGCCCAGAATCCATCAGCTTCCTACCAATAATGCAACCAAATATTAGACACAATACATTGGCTCCCTTGCCACCATACAACTACAGTCTTTAATTTCTATTTAGACCTTATAATTTCTATTTAAGACCTTTTGCAGGTTGGCAAAAGGATTTTGACTGAACTGGCACTTATTATCACTCCCTTAGTATTTCTTCTTGGGTCAAAAAAAGGGGAAAGTAACAAAAACAGATTTTATTGCAGCTTTCAAAAGGGAAGTGGATGGTTATTGGAGGAAGAAATTTGCAGAGACTAAGAGATAAACAAGGGGAATAGATAACATTATTACACAAAAGAACAATTGTCTTCTTACGATAATCATTGTAATTCTTGTCTTGTCATTCAACGATAATTGGTTTAGGCTCTTCTAGTTTTCATACAGCTAATGGAAAGGTTTATTTTCCTTTCTCAAGATGAAGAAGTCTTGCCCCCCTGACAGCTGAAGAATTTATTCCTAGTTGTGGAACTCTTTCAACATTTCTCTAATAAACTACATTAATTAAAAATGTCTAAAAATTGCTATTTCATGATTATAATCTTCTATTTCTGCAATATTCTGTGCCATGGGTTTTAGCCCCATTACCTGGCTTTTCAATTTAAAAATGAGCAGGAGAATAAAACACATATCCAAATGCTCAATGTACACACCACAATCATTATTTAATTTTAATAAAGCTGTGTCAGAAACTTTACTTTAAAGATTTTCCAGAGATTTTAACTTGAAAATATTGATTAACTTGGATTCGAACATTCACAACACCACGTAAGAGTGCAGTGGCCATTTTTGAGATGTACCAATCGACAGCTGTTTGGGTTATGATCAATGTCATTCACTTCAGACAACTAGAAAGACTTGGAAGCTACGGAATCACCAAAACATGAAGTGCATTCTTCATCTCACACCACGCTAATTGTTTCATAAAGATCCCTCTACCTCGCTGTTAAAAACCTTCAGCTGTAGAATATACTGATAGTCCTGTAGTGGGTTTTTTCTCCCCCATATGTGTGTTGCAAACAAAGTTCATAGCACAGTATATTCATGAGTGATGGGCTAACGGAGACAAAACCATTTCCGTGGAACAATGTCAAAAATTCAACAACTTAATCCAATACATGGTTAAGACCAGAGCTCAACGCAACAACAGTAAAAACAATTTAGACTTATTTATTGCTTTCAAAGTGTTCAAGATGGAATTGGGTATATTCTCGTTAGGACACCACAAAAATCTCTTTGCAATTGAGAATGGAAGAGAGCGGTGTAAACAGACAATTGCTGGTTTATTAAGAACCATGTAAACTGCTATGTCTGTCCATTCAATGTAATATTATTAATGGTGATCACCATACATTAAACAATGAGTACATGTGAAGGTTTAGAGAGATAGTTGAGGGGGATGGGGCTTGGGGAGATAGATGGAAAAGGAGTAGAGTGGGTAACATCATAAGGGACTAGAAATTTACTAATACAGGTGAGGCTCTTGGATAGTCGAGTCAAGCCAAGTCAATTTTATTTGTATAGCACATTTAAAAACAACCCACGTTGACCAAAGTGCTGTACATCTGATTAGGTACTAAGGAAAAAATGAAACATACAGTAGCACGCAAACCTAACAGCACATACAGAACAGTTCACAGCGCCTCCTCAATGAACCTCAAACGCTAGGGAGTAGAAATAGGTTTTGAGCCTGGACTTAAAGGAGTCGATGGAGGGGGCAGTTCTGATGGGGAGAGGATAGGTTATATGCAAGTCGCATAGATGTAAGCACACAATCCAAGATTTTTGTATTTACAGAACAGATCTCTGAAGTCTTTAAAGGAAGAGCACGTTGCAGCACCAGACTGTCACAGACAGCTACAAATATCGAAAACGGCTAGTAACTTGGGACTTTGCTGACACAAAATATCAAGGTGTTTAAAGCACAATAGTTCGAAGCCAAAAGGCTGATGAAAATGGAGCAATTTCAGGAACTTTGGCTGTTGGAGAAATGCAGGAAGGGCACAAGAAAGAGAATCTTGTGTAATCTTGAGCAAAATACAAAGTACTGGAGGAACTCAGTGGGTCAGATAGTACCCCTGGTGGGGAATGGACTGGAAAATGTTTTGGGTTGGGAGTCACTATCTGAGATGTCATCTTTCCTAGCCTCCAAGACGGCAAGGTGACACAGCAGTAGTTGCTGCCTTACAGCGCCAGAGATCCGGGTTTGATCCGGACTATGGGTGCTTATCTGAGTACTGAGTTTGTACATTCTCCCAGTGACCTGCGTGGGGTTTCTCCGGGATTTCCGGTTTCCTCCCACACTCCAAAGATGTACAGGTCTGTAGGTAAAGTGGCTTGGTATAATTGTAAAATTGTCCCTAGTGTGTGCAGGATAGCATTAGTGTGAAGGGATCGTTGATCGGCGGGCCAAAAGGCCTGTTTCCCAGCTGTACCTCTAAACTAAAAGATGCTGCCTGAACCGCTGAGTTCCTCCAGTAATTTTGTGTTTTACATTTTTTACATTATGTATCTCACAGAGGTTTTAGCTGAACATAAATGTGGGTCAGGAAATGGGTAGAGCTCTGTACTTTTCTTGAGAAAGTGCATGGGATTTCATACATCTACCTGAAAGGACTAGCATATAAAGTTAAATCGTCTGGTCAAAACGAGTCGCTGTCAGCAACTTGCCTAGTTCCAACTAAAAGTCTGATACAAAACATAGCCTCTGGTTTGCACAGATGCTGCCTGACATGCTGAGTATTTTCAGCATTTTCTAACTTAATTCAGTGAAGTAAAAGAAATGCAACCAATGGTAAATGGTATTTGGTCTTTTCCACAGACAGGAATCAAATGCGAGACATACAATTCATTACTCATTAAACACAATTTAAAAAATGGATAGATGAGAAGAATGGAATAAAAAATTGAAATGGGTAAATGATGATAATATTTTTGAAGGGGAGAAGAAAAGGAGGTAGGAAGGTTACATGGGCAATCAAAGTTGAAGGAGGAGATTTAAACGTGCTGAAAGTGGCCCTCACATTAGAAAAATGTATTGAAATTAAAAGCAAGTACTCGCTCTGGCACTTCAAATACATAAGCAAAGTGAGTAACAAAAATGGCAATTCTGGAAAAAAATACTAACCTCAACATTACACCACCTATTCTAATTGCTCGTTTCCAGTCTTTCAGTGTAGATTTCCCTGCAAGATGTACAAACTGCTTTGGGCTTATGTGCTGTTCATTAAACTAAAAAAAGGAAAAACAAAATTCATAGAGTCAGAGTCAAACAGCATGGAAACAGGCCACATGACCCAACTTGCCCATGTCAATCAAGACGCCCCATCTACGTAAGTCCCACCTAGAAACATAGAAAATAGGTATATAGAATGTAGGCTATTTGGCCTTTCGAGCCAGCACCGCCATTCAATAATGATCGTGGCTGATCATCCAAAATCAGTACCCCGTTCCTGCTTTCTCCCTATATCCTTTGATTCTGTTAGGCCCAAGAGCTCTCTCTCTTTTGAAAACATCCAGTTAATTGGCCTCTACTGCCTTCTGGGGCAGAGATTTCCACAGATTCACAACTCTCTGAGTGAAAAGTTTTTCCTCATCTCAGTCCTAAAAGGTATTATTTTAAAACAGTGACCACTGGTTCTGGACTCCCCCAACACCGGGAACATTTTTTCCAGCATCTCACCTGTCCAATCCCTTAAGAATGTTATACGTTTCTATAAAATCCCCTCTCATCCATGTAAATTCCAGTGAATACAAGCCCAGTCAACCCATTCTTTCATCATATGTCAGTCCCACCATCCCGGGAATTAACCTGGTGAACCTACGCTGCACTCCCTCAATAGCAGGAATGCCCTTCTTCAAATTAGGAGACCAGAACCACACACAATACTCCAGGTGTGGTCTCACTAGGGCCCTGTACAACTGCAGTAGGAACCGCCCCCCCCCCCCCCCCGCTCGCTCCTATACTCGAATCCTCTTGCTATGAAGGCCACCATGACATCTACTTTCTTCACTGCCTGGTGTACCTGCATGCTTACTTTCAGTAACTGATATACAAGGACACCCAGGTCTCGTTGCACTTCCCTTGTCCTAACCTAACACCCCATTCAGATAATAATCTGCCTTCTTGTTTTTGTCTCCAAAGTGGATAACATTTATCCACATTATACTGCACCTGCCATGCATCTGCCCACTCACCCAACCTATCCAAGTCACTCTGCAGCCTCATAGCATCCTCACACTGCCACCCAGCTCACACTGCCACCCAGCTTTGTATCATCTGCAAACTTGGAGGTTTTATATTTAAACCTGCCCGGGTTTGGCGCCTATCCCACTAAAACTTTTCGATCCATGTACCATCCCAATATCTTTTAAAAATTGTTATAATACCTGTCTCAACTCCCTGTTCTGGAAACTCGTTCCATATAACCACCACCCAGTGAGTGAAAAAGTTGCCCCTCAGGTTCTTATTAAATCTTTCCCCTCTTAACTTAAATCTACATCATCTAATTCTTGATTCCCATACCCTGTATAAAAGTCCCTACGCATCACCCATATCTATTTTCCTCATGATTTTATACACAATTCAGTTTAAATTGGAAGTATAAGCCATGCAGAGAATATCTATTGTGGCAGTAGGAAAAGAAAAACATAAACAGGAGCAGAAAAGTGGAGTAATTAGCCCCATGAGTTCTAATCAAATAAGATCATGCATGATCCAATCTTGGTGACCACACCACTTTCCTACACGGTTCCCTTACTCTGCACTTAAAATAGTAAATCTTAACCTTGAACATATTCATGACTCCATCCCTGGAGTTTTGTGGAACAAATAATTCAAAGATTCAGCAGTGATTTGTAGGCAAATTCATCCTACACCCTCTGAAATAATCCCAATTTCAATTTACCTGCCCCGTTATCCAAAATTGGGTTTACCAATCTTAACAGACAAGATAGCTGCAGATTAAGAACCGATCCATGGTGGGTTTCAATTCTGTAGTTCTGTATATACTGTAAAAAGGATTGCCCCTTATCCACATTATGCCCATTTGTGGGGGAAATCAACAGGACGATAGTGACTCTGAAGGAGGTGCCATCACCAGTTTACTCTCTTTAATAAATCCAAGAAGGGTTGTTCCAACTACAGAACCCTCATTGCTACCTCCTTTGACACCCTAATTCTATACAAGTCAAATGTCCAACAGAGGACTTTGCCAGTCTGACATTATAATACTGCGCAGCACATCAGTCATCAAAAATAACAGCAAGAACATTTTAATCTCAATCATACCTTTACGCATTTCACATTAATCCCCGGGCAAACAAACTTCTTCCACATTAGAATGGCTTTGCTTTCCCCACAAGTAATAGGATAAGCAATGTCAACATCATTGCAGATATCTGAAATTAAAAAACAAAACCATATTATTTTACTGTACACATTAAGTACATTGTGGGTATGTCATTATACAAGTAATGCTTGGTCAAAATCCCAAGCTAGGATTGGATCTATATGAAATTTATCCCTGATTAATTTAATTAAAAACTGATATGATAATGATAGCCATTAAATTAACAGACGGCAAATCCATGGATTTTGACTACAATGTGCTTTTAGGAAGGAAATATGCTACTTTAACCCACTCCGGGCGGGCCACTTAAGACTTGCAGCAAGTGGTTAACCAACAAACCACTAAAACAGCTTCCCACCACCTTCTTCAGCCCAATTAACAGTATGAAGTAAAAGCTGACTCGGTGACTCCATTGTCCGAGGTACGGACAGTAGATTCTGTGGCGACAGGCGGGAGTCGAGGATGGTTTGTTGCCTCCCTGGTGCCAGGGTTCAAGACATCACGGAGCGGCTTCAGAACATCCTAGCGAGGGAAGGTGATCAACCGGAAGTAGTTGTGCACGTGGGAACGAACGATGTCAGGAGGAAGAGGAAGGAGATACTGCAGCGTGAGTTTAGAGAGTTAGGAAGAAGACTGAGAAGTAGGACGTCGAGGAAGGTTATCTCTGGACTGCTCCCTGTACCTCGTGCTGGTGAGGGCAGGAACAGAGAGATCGGGGATATGAATGTATGGCTGAGGGGCTGGTGCAGGGAGCAGGGATTTAGATTTCTGGACCACTGGGATCTCTTCTGGGGTAGAGGTGACCTGTACAAAAGAGACGGGTTACACCTTAACAGCAGGGGGACCAACATTCTGGCAGGCAGTTTTGCTAGCGCTACAAGTGTGGCTTTAAACTAAGTAGTGGGGGGGAGGAAATTGGGAATATGAAGATGGAGTTAATGGGGAAGCGAATACAGGAGAAACTGTAAAGGACTCTCGTATGAATGGGATGGGAAGTTCTAGAAGGGATATGAGAGTAAGGTCAGGGCCAATTGTGACCGGTGTGAGAGGGGAGGTAAATACTGAAGTTAAAGTGTTGTATTTAAATTCGCGAAGATTAAAAAATAAAGTGGAGCTTGAGGCTCAGTTAGACATTGGCAAGTATGATGTTGTGGGAATCACTAAGACATGGCTACAAGAGGACCAGGGCTGGGAGCTGAATATTCAGGGGTACACAATGTACAGAAAAAACAGGCAGGTGGGGAGGGGGCGGGGTTGCTCTGTTGGTAAGGAATGATATTCACTCCCTTGCGAGGAGTGACATAGAATCAGGAGATGTAGAATCAGTATGGATAGAGATGAGGAATTGTAAGGGTAAAAAGACCCTAATGGGAGTCATCTACAGGCCCCCAAACAGTAGCCTCGACATAGGGCGCAAGTTGAATCAGGAGCTAAAATTGGCATGTCACAAATGTAATGCTACGGTGGTCATGGGAGATTTCAACATGCAGGTAGACTGGGAAAATCAGGTTGGTAATGGACCCCAGGAAAGAGAGTTTGTGGAGTGCCTCCGAGATGGATTCTTAGAACAGCTTGTACTGGAGCCTACCAGGGAGAAGGCAATTCTGGATTTCGTGTTATGTAATGAACCTGACCTGATAAGGGGACTCGAGGTAAATGAGCCATTAGGAGGCAGTGACCACAATATGATAAGTTTTACTCTACAAATTGAGAGGGAGAAGGGAAATTCAGAGGTGTCAGTATTACAGTATAGCAAAGGGGATTACAGAGGCACGAGGCAGGAGCTGGCCAAAATTGACTGGAAGGAGGCCCTAGCAGGGAAGACTGTGGAACAGCAATGGCAGGTATTCCTGGGAATAATGCAGAAGTTGCAGGATCAATTTATCCCAAAGAGGAGGAAAGATTCTAAGGGGAGTAAGAGGTACCCGTGGCTGACAAGGGAAGTCAAGGGCAGCATAAAAATAAAAGGGAAGAAGTATAACATAGCAAAGAAGAGTGGGAAGCCAGAGGATTGGGACTCTTTTAAAGAGCAACAGAAGATAACTAAAAAGGCAATACGGGGAGAAAAGATGAGGTACGAGGGTAAACTAGCCAATAATATAAAGGAGGATAGTAAAAGCTTTTTTAGGTATGTGAAGAGGAAAAAAATAGTCAAGGCAAATGTGGGTCCCTTGAAGACAGAAGCAGGGGAATTTATTATGGGGAACAAGGAAATGGCAGACGAGTTGAACAGGTACTTTGGATCTGTCTTCACTGAGGAGGATACAAACAATCTCCCAGATGTTCTAGTGGCCAGAGATCCTAGGGTGACAGAGGAACTGGAGGAAATCCACATTAGGCAGGAAAAAGTTTTGGGTAGACTGATGGGACTCAAGGCTGATAAATTCCCAGGGCCTGATGGTCTGCATCCCAGGGTGCTTAAGGAGGTGGCTCTAGAAATTGTGGACGCATTAGTGATTATTTTCCAATGTTCTATAGATTCCGGGTCAGCTCCTGTGGATTGGAGGGTAGCTAATGTTATCCCACTTTTCAAGAAAGGGGGGAGAGAGAAAACAGGAAATTATAGACCAGTTAGTCTGACATCAGTGGTGGGGAAGATGCTGGAGTCAATTATAAAAGACGAAATTGCAGAGCATTTGGATCGCAGTAACAGGATTGTTCCGAGTCAGCATGGATTTACGAAGGGGAAATCGTGCTTAACTAATCTACTGGAATTTTTTGAGGATGTAACTAGGAAAATTGACAGGGGAGAGCCGGTGGATGTGGTGTACCTCGACTTTCAGAAAGCCTTCGACAAGGTCCCACATAGGAGATTGGTGGGCAAAATTAGAGCACATGGTATTGGAGGTAGGGTACTGACATGGATAGAAAGTTGGTTGACAGACAGAAAGCAAAGAGTGGGGATAAATGGGTCCCTTTCAGAATGGCAGGCAGTGACTAGTGGGGTACCGCAAGGCTCGGTGTTGGGACCGCAGCTATTTACAATATACATCGATGATTTGGATGAAGGGATTAAAAGTACCATTAGCAAATTTGCCGATAATACAAAGCTAGGTGGCAGTGTGAACTGTGAGGAAGATGCTATGAGGTTGCAGGGTGACTTGGACAGGTTGTGTGAGTGGGCGGATGCATGGCAGATGCAGTTTAATGTAGATAGGTGTGAGGTTATCCACTTTGGTGGTAAGAATAGGAAAGCAGATTATTATTTGAATGGTGTCAAGTTAGGAAAAGGGGACGTACAACGTGATCTGGGTGTCTTAGTGCATCAGTCACTGAAAGGAAGCATGCAGGTACAGCAGGCAGTGAAGAAAGCCAATGGAATGTTGGCCTTCATAACAAGAGGAGTTGAGTATAGGAGCAAAGAGGTCCTTCTGCAGTTGTACAGGGCCCTAGTGAGACCGCACCTGGAGTACTGTGTGCAGTTTTGGTCTCCAAATTTGAGGAAGGATATTCTTGCAATTGAGGGCATGCAGCGTAGGTTTACTAGGTTAATTCCCGGAATGGCGGGACTGTCATATGTTGAAAGACTGGAGCGACTAGGTTTGTATACACTGGAATTTAGAAGGATGAGAGAGGATCTTATCGAAACGTATAAGATTATTAAGGGGTTGGACATGTTAGAGGCAGGAAACATGTTCCCAATGTTGGGGGAGTCCAGAACAAGGGGCCACAGTTTAAGAATAAGGGGTAGGCCGTTTAGAACTGAGATGAGGAAAAACTTTTTCAGTCAGAGGTGTGAATCTGTGGAATTCTCTGCCTCAGAGGGCAGTGGAGGCCAATTCTCTGAATACATTCAAGAGAGAGCTAGATAGAGCTCTTAAGGATAGCGGAGTCAGGGGGTATGGGGAGAAAGCAGGATCGGGGTACTGATTGAGAATGATCAGCCATGATCACATGTGCTGGCTCGAGGGGCCGAATGGCCCACTCCTGCACCTATTGTCTGACATGGTCAAAGGCACTCTCACCACATGAATGAATGAACTAAGAAAAACAGCCACGTCACTGATTAAACCATCTTTTCTTTGGAAAACTCAAAAAATCGTCACACACACAGCCAATGGGAGAATGAAAACACACAACTGAATCAAGTCACTCGGACTTGCTCCACCATTCAATATCATAACAAATCCTGCACTGCAATTCAACTTATTATCTATATACCTTGATCCCATGGCATCCAAAAAAGTCAATTTCTTGATGGCACACTCAACAACTATTCCATTGAGGGGTAAAAAATCAACAGCAGACTATCTCCTGGTAAACTAGTTATGCATAGTGCTAAAGAATTAGAGTCAGGGGAAGTCTATATTTTGACCACAAAATGCATGGAATCGGATGCAACAAGATTTAAGGATGTGCAAAAGTATCATTGGTTAAATCATGATCATGAAAAAAAAACACTCCATTGAAGCGAGAGCATCTGTGATATTGTTTCAACCAGCCCCTCGTCTAGGAGGTTTATAATCTAATGTAAAAGAGTGTTCTTTGTTACATGATGTTTCACATTATACAAGCTATCAGCTGGGTGAAAAGTTAGCTCATTTAAGAGGGACATATTTGAGTACTCTTTCTAAGCCTACATTTCATGTAATCTTTCACATTTACTGTTTAAATGGGAATTCAAGCAAAGTAGCATATCAGTTTTTCAAGTTACACAAGCAAAATCAACAAAACGCCAAAATCAACAAATCTGTTTAAAACTTGTTTCCAACTGCACACCCCCGAGAGTCAGTAAGTAGCCAGAGACTGGATGTTGTGACTGGTGCTAGAGTTATAGATTTTTAACAAGTGAAAATGCAGCCATTCCTGCTCAGCCTTGAGGCTCCCATGCCAGGTTTTGCCAATGTACATCTTGGATTGAGACTTGAATGTTAAGTGGTGCGAGTTCATTTGGTGGGAGTGTATTCCTATCAGGACAACAGAATCCACCACAAGGCCATTTGGGCTATTGTTCCTGAGTCAACTCCACAAAAGTACGATGTCTCAGCCGATTAGGCATGGTAATGAGTTTCCATGGTGACATGTCAGAATAATAATAATAATAATAAGCATTTATTTTATATAGCGCTTTACCAAAAGCTCAAAGCACTTTACAAAAACAGTCATAACATAAAAACAAACAGACAAACTATCCTGACGGAGAAGCGGCGAACAAACAGCGCCAGCGTCCTCTCACGTCAGGGTCCGGCAGTAGACAACAAAAAGCACAGGATACACAGATACAATTTTAACACAAACAGCCATCACAGTGATTGCTCCAGGCACACCCTCATTGTGATGGAAGGCAAAGAAAAGTCATTATCTCCTCCTCATTCTTCTCCCGTGGCGCCACGAGGCTCCCGACTTTTGAAGCCCCCACCGGGCGATGGAAAGTCCCAGGGCCGAGCCGAGCCGAGCAGGCCGATGAAGGTCCTGAGCCCCCACCGGGCGATGGAAAGTGCCGCGGCCAGGCCACGCAGGGCGATGAGGGGCCTGCGAGCGGGTCGATCGTACCTCGAGCTCCGGGGCGGTCGAAACTGCTACGGCTGGAGCTCCTGAAAGCCGGTCGCCAGCCAGGAACCAGCGAACTCCCGATGTTGCGGTCTGCAGGGCCCACGGCCGAAGCCTCCGAGATGGTAAGTCCAGGCCCTGCGACCGGAGTCTTCAAGGTCGATCCCAGCTGGAGGCCGCCGACTCTACGGTGTTAGGCCGTAGCACAAATTGACTTATTTTTTAAAAAATCACAAATTGACTTATTAAAAAAAAATTCAAGATATCGTTTCACCCTTTGCATTGTATGTGAAATTAATTGTATTCCCTGAGGATTGAGTTAAAAAGTGGTAAAAGGCTCAGAGCTGCAGATTGGTTGAATTACATCAAAGTGAGAGAGTTGGGCATAAATAACACTGCAGACCTGTCGACTGGCATTTAATTAGTACAGTAAACTCAGATAATGTGCTGAAATCACAACCCTTTGGCATCTGGTTGACAGGGACCCCATTCTTACTCTTCATTTAAACTCTTAACAAATACAAGGCAATACATTTTGGAAAGCTATAAAGGACAGATTCAGTAAATGGAAGATTGCTAAGGAATAATGATGAACAGAATTATCTTGGGTTTAAGTCCACAATTCCCTGAAAGTGGCACAAATGTAGATATAAGAAGATAACTGCAAAAAAGTTCAGGATGGACAGTGGTCAAAGGGTCCTGCTCAATGAGTGACTAGCAGCCGAAGATTGAATTGAAAGATTTACCAGTCTTGATGAACCTTCTCTTCAGTTCCACATAGCTAACACCTTATCCTGGTTCTGTTAATCTCTTTCAGATTTGTTTATTCCATTAAGATAGCTTCGTTATTCTAAATGCCCCTTAAACATTCCCAGAGTTTGGTTCTATAAATGGTGCGGTGAAATATATTGCAGAAACTAGTAAAACAAATCCGATCAGCTCTTCTTTGCCCAGTGATCGGATAGTGAGTGAGGTGTAACAGGGGAAACCTGAAATTTTTGTTTTGGCAGCAAAAGTAAAGCAGCCATGATGGAAATATTGAGGTAAGTTACAGAATTGGAGTATGGTGGTTTGCAAAAACATGGCAGAAAGGTATTTGTAAAAGCCCAAAAGACTGGAATTCTACACAAAGGAAGCAAAGCTGGAATGAAAATAACCCCAAATAAGCATGACATTCTTCATAGCATACAACACACACATAGCATAGGCAAGAAATAGCAAAACAACTTCTATACTTCATGTTATTCCCGTTTTGCTGGGTTTTGTTTACAGACAAAATTCCATCCTCTGACATTTACTAACAGTCCTCTACTCTGCTTCTGTAACTCCTCCAGTTTACACAGTAAATAAAAGCACACCTAGACAAGCTTAAGATGCAGAGTAAACCACCTTTTACATTTCCGCCATCAACATCTAGCCACAGCACAGTCTAAATACACCAATCTCTATACATTCCACATAGTCTCACTTCGTTTGCTAATGCAAGACATCCTGTGTTCTTTGAGTGAGACTTCAATTTAGTCACATGCTCACTCATTGTGCAGTGACTGGGTTGAATTTGCCTTGGGATTTATTTTACATGGCCTTCACAGCTGAATGGAGATGATTTTCTTGCTACCAGACTGGTCTGGATTTAAACATACTGGTCTGGGTTTAAACATAATGATCATGCATATGAGCCTCCTTGGAATTTTGCATTCTTTGCTTGAGGTTAGAGGTAGATGCCAAGAAAATTCTGCATTAAATGCTCCCAATAACCTTGATCTTTGTAGAAATGAACACCCACTGTGGAACTGACTCGCATAATTTGGAGTACAGCAATTGATTAGTGTCCTTGGCTGATGGACACTAAACTTGGTTCTCCTTGGCTGATGTCAGACAGGAAGAGGTGAGGATTCAACAAGTATCAGCATGCCAAATCAGACAGTAAAAGAAGAACCAAGTCTGTATCCTATTTATCATTTTGCAACAACCTTCCTGGACCTATCTATTAACCCTTGCTTCTCTGGGGGGCAAATACAACCTCATCCATGTTGCAATCTCATGATTGTAAAGCAACACTGTCCTCTGCTTCAGCCCCTCCCCAATAACAACCTTCACCTTAAATGGTATTTTTAAACTTACAAGCTAATGCCCATATCACTTCATGTAAGCATTAGCAAGCAAAATTAAAATAGCAGTCACAAAAAGAGACGTTGATGACAAGCAACCAAACTTTATCAAAGCCCACACTTAAAGTCTCGACCCGAAACGTCACCCATTCCTTCTCTCCCGAGATGTTGCCTGACTCACTGAGTTACTCCAGCATTTTGTGTTCTACCCACACTTAAAGCAATATTTTATCAAGACAACATTTAGTAGATAGAAAATGGAGAACACAATACACAGTTCCAAGAAACCAGTGGAGAAAATCCATGAAAACATATTTATGTCATGTCATCCCATATTTAAATGAAATATTACTCTGTTCTTTCACTCCATTTCTATTGCATCATTCAGCTGAGGGCAGGATCTGTGTCCCTATCACCGTCTAAGCTTCTCTTTTGAGCTATATTTCCGTTTACAATTTCCCCATGTTCTCTCCTCATGGGCACTTACAAGTCAGAGTTTGCTGACAGTACTGTTCCCTAGATGAACTTCAGATGCAGAGGCAGGAAATTTCCTCAGTAAAACAGTTCCTGGCGCACACTCATTCAGCAATTTAGTGAAACCACAACCTCAGAACCTAATTTTTTTTGCTTTTTGCACCAAAGTGGAAGACTTTTCTTAAATTATATTCCAACTGCCATGTTCTTACCTGCTCACTGAGTAAACATATTACATTATTGTTTTCTAAACACCAGTTACATCAAATGATAAAAGTCACCTTTTGATCCCCCAACTTATCAATTAAGTTTAATCTAAATTTTTAATACTTTCCAAAACTACCGCAGTATAGTGTGATTCCCATTGTTGCAATATCTCTTGGGATTACTGTGTTACACAGGTAATAAATGCCCTGACAGATTTGTGCCTTGAGAAGCAACCTTGGCAAGCTAACTTACCACTGGCTCAAAAACCACTTGATTTCTTTCTGGTTGGAGTTACGGGACAATGATAGGCACCATTAACACAGTCTGATTTTGCTTCGCTGACTTATGGGCGATAAAGTCCACGTAGCAACTTTTCTGAATGTTTCAGCTGGAATCAGAAGGGCATAGGGGTCAAATCTGGAATTCTCATGACTCAGTTCTACACTGAGCCCATTAGTAAAATTACTCCTGATTAAGACACAAAATAAAAAAAACGTGATTTCAGTGTTATTAAAGTCTTTAAATTATCAACCTTCTTGTTCCCTCAGTTGCACTCCTAATTTGCGCTCTCATCTTCAAATCCTGTTGATCTTCATGCAACAGGCAGCTAGGAAGCAAGAGTTTCTGCAGCAAGACACATGGCTTTTGCAGCGAGTTCTGTTTCCCAACACAAGCATCCTCACGATGATATACTGTACAGATGCCAGCCACACATTGATGGTCTGTGCACCTTAGTCAGCTCCAATAATTGGAGATATTATTTTGATTGAAATGAGCATAAGCTTGATTGTCCTTCATTGTGAATGACAGCGCAGCACGTCATTTTCGACTGCACTGTCCTCCGTCCCCGTGGTGGAGGGGTAGACCTCACGGCCCTAGACAACAGCACATTGCACTGCCTACAGCGCCTGGAGGGCGTTACATAATTTCTGCTGCCTCAAACGCAAGAAGAATGATGCTCAAACTGCTAGAACGATAAGCAACTATTCAACCTGTGGTTCACAATAGCATGTATGTGATTATTAAATAAGGCCCAATGACATTCTCAACTAGCATTCAAACACAGTGTCTTCTCAGACTAAGCCTACACAGCTTCCTCTCAAATTATCATCCTAGCCTGGAAAGACAGTAGAGCAGTGGTCAGGGTATGGACTTTCTAGGAATGTACATATTTACAGAATCCACATTTTCAAATCCTGACTCGTTAAAGGAAATGCAAACAACCTAATTTAATAGGCACAAGCAATTTTAAGTTTTCTTTTAGCTTAATTGTGGAAATACCCTTCCCTACAGCAAATAAAAGCTGTCAAATCAACCGCCTGTGCTTTCAACAACTTTCAAACATTTCAAGTGATCTAGGAAGATATGGAGGAACTGTGAAACCTCACATTAGTCAGTTACAACTTCAGCATTGCACTGCAATACACCAGAGAATTAAACAACCATTTTAGATTTCCCTGCAACATCCGGGTTAAGAATAGCAGATACAGCCCAGAATTGTTTCAGTGGATTTGTAAAGGAAAATACATCTACACAGTGCATTTCATGATGTAAAAGCACTGTCTAAAGCAGCACATCATTTGCACACTTCCAGGCTACATACATCGCAATGAAATAATGACCAGATGAACTTTTACTGGCGATTAAAGGAAAAATACCACCTTTTCCGTTCATTCACCTCTGAAAAAGTTGCTTTTTCAAATTTGAGCTAACCAATGTTTCACGAGGAGCACCAGCCTAAATTTTATGTTCAAGTCGCAAGACACCCAAACTGTCATCATTCTGACTGAGTATTCAGCTCCTTCCAGTGGGTCAATTAATGCTCTGGACTGTGATTTATACCCAATCATAGACGAGGTATCAATTAAGTCCAAAGAGCAAACTTTTAGTGCATACTGGACCAAGTGGACCCGTTGGGCCCAAACCTCCTGCATTGGTGCAACACCCTCTCCTTTCCCCCTCCCCCCCCCCTCTCCCTCCTCTCCCCTCCCTCCCCTCCCCTCCCTCCCCCCTCCCCCTCCTTCCCACTCCATCCCGCATCTAGAATATTGTGTTCAGTTCTGGGCAACATGTTATAGGAAAGATATTGTCAAGCTTGAAAGGGTTCAGAAAAGATTTACGAGGATGTTGCCAGGACTAGAGAGTGTGACCTATAGGGAGATGTAGAGTAGACAGGGTCTCTATTCCATGGAGTGCAGGATGGTGAGGGGTGGAAGATTGGGTAGATGTATAGAGTCTCTTGCCCAGAGCAGGGGAATAGAGGACCAGAGGACATAGGTTCAAAGTGAAAGGGAAAAGATTTAATAGGAATCCGAGAGGTAACTTTTTCACACAGAGGGTGGTGGGTGTAAGGAACAAACTGCCAGAGGGGTAGTTGAGGTACTATCTCATCATTTAAGAAACAGTTAAACAGGACCATGGATCAAGTCAAGTCAAATTTATTTGTCACATACACATACTCGATGTGCAGTGAAATGAAAGTGGCAATGCCTGCGGGTTGTGCATAAAAAGAATTACAGTTACAGCATATAAATAAAGTTAATAAGTTACTAAACATAGCACAAAAAGTGTCGACAAAAATTTAGTCTCTGGGGTTATCAAAGTTGACAGTCCTGATGGCCTGTGGGAAGAAGCTCCGTCTCATCCTCTCCGTTTTCACAGCGTGACAGCGGAGGCGTTTGCCTGACCGTAGCATCTGGAACAGTCCGTTACTGGGGTGGCAGGGGTCCCTCATGATCTTGCTTGCTCTGGATCTGCACCTCCTGATGTAAAGGTCCTGCAGGGGGACGAGTGTAGTTCCCATGGTGCGTTCTGCCGAACGCACTACTCTCTGCAGGGCCATCCTGTCCTGGGCAGAGCTGTTCCCAAACCAGACTGTAATGTTGCCGGACAGGATGCTCTCTACAGCCCCAGAGTAGAAGCAATGAAGGATCCTCAGCGACACTCTGAATTTCCTCAGTTGTCTAAGGTAGTAAAGGCGCTGCTTAGCCTTACCCACCAGTGCGGCAATGTGCGTTGCCCACGTCAGATCCTCTGCGATGCGGACTCCCAAGTATTTGAAACTGCTCACCCTATCCACAATAGACCCATTTATCTCCAGTGGCGTGTACGTCCTTGGATGTTTAGCCCTTCTGAAGTCCACAATCAGCTCCTTTGTTTTAGTGACATTCAAGAGGAGGCTATTGTCCTGACACCAGAGTGCCAGATCAGCCACCTCCTCCCGGTAGGCCTTCTCATCGTTGTTGGAGATCCGGCCCACCACCAGTGTCATCAGCAAACTTGATGATGGAGTTTGAGCTGAACCTGGCCCTACAGTCATGTGTGTACAGGGAGTACAGTAGGGGGCTAAGGACGCAGCCCTGGGGGGATCCTATGTTCAGGGTGAGGGAGCTAGATGTGTGTTCCCCCATCCTGACCACTTGGGGCCTGGCAGTGAGAAAGTCCAGGACCCAGGCACACAGAGGGGTGCTAAGCCCCAGTTCCAGCAGCTTCTCAACCAGTCTGCTGGGGACTATTGTGTTGAATGCTGAACTAAAGTCAATGAACAGCATCCTCACATAGCCCCCCTGGCTGTCCAGATGAGAGAGAGCGGTGTGTAGAACCTGGGAGACCGCATCATCCGTGGACCTGTTCGGACGGTATGCGAACTGTAGTGGGTCCATGTTGCGAGGAAGGAGGGCGCAGATGTGCTTCTTGACTAGCCTCTCCAAGCATTTCATGACAACCGAGGTGAGGGCCACCGGTCGGTAGTCATTTAAACACGCTGGAGAGGCATTCTTTGGCACCGGTACAATGATGGATCTTTTGAAGCATGCAGGGACCACGGACTGGTTTGGCGGGATATAGACCAAGCGTAAGCAAGTGGGACTAGTGGAGCTGGGACATTGTTGGTTGGTGTGGGCAAATCTGGCCGAAGGGCCTGTTTCCACACTGTATGACTCTAGATCAGTGAAAGAGCTAGTGTTGTCTCCATGGGATAAATGAACTTTCTGTGCTTCACTATTCTTACAATTTTAGTTTCACCCAGAACAGGTAAAAAAAAACGCTTGTTACTTGTGACAGAGCATCTGCACCGATTGTCGTAGAGAGACAGCACGGACATAATGGAAACAATGGTCCCTTGCTTTGTCTATTGTTCAGTAAAATCGTGATTAATCCTGGATTCCATACACATTCCTACTTTATCTAATCATCCTTCAATTTCCTATTAATCTACTGAACTCTGCTTTGAATATACCTGAAAAATTAGACACCATAGCCCCTTGGATTAGAGAATTCTGGAGATTTACAGCAGAATAAAAATCTCTCCTCACCTGTCCTCATCACATTATCTAGCAACAGATCATATTATAACAATTTCAAAACGATGACCATGACTTATTTTTTATTTTATCTTGTCATCTTGTCTCAACATAAGGGGATTTCATTCAAGTATGTCCTAACTGCAGGCCAGTGAACAATACAAGAAAATGAGTACATCCCAAGTGAGTTGTCAGCCAGGAAGATTTTGTTAAACTAACGTAACAAGTGGCAGTTGATTTGCTGTCAGTTTTTAAAGAAACTGGAATGGCAGACCAACCCCTACTCTCCACAGATATCAAGGTCTGCAAATAGCAAGAAAGCAGCACAAATTTTTCCAGCCTTTGGCAAAGACAAAGTGCATATTTGATCCAGATTATGCCAGGAAACATCTCCACTAGAGACACCCAGACCCTATGAAAAAGAGGCATGGGATCTGTCATCACTAAGGCCAATAGAAATCAGAGTTTATATTGAAATCACAAAACATTTGCAATTTCACAAATAAACATTTTATTGAACAAGAAATGCTATATTGTTGGAGGAGGTGCAGGTGAACCTCTGTCTCACCTGGAAAGACTGTTTGGGTCCTTGGATGGAGTTGAGGGGGGATAAAACATTTTATTGATGTTGATGTCTCTAATAAAATCTAGATTTTAAACATTTTACACAGAGAATGTCCCTGTAACTTAACCAATAATACCAGAATAATGACATGCTAAGTATTATTTTAAGCAACTTGGGGGAAGTTGAACCCAGAGCTTGCTGAGCATCAAAACAGCCAGTTGTGCCTATGACCTGAACCACAGCACTGTATAACACAGACTGTCACAAATTATTCTAAATACATTCAGGTCATCGCTCATTGTGATAGCATGCCATTAAAATGCTTGTTGAAAAAAAAATTAAACATTAGTGCAGAACAGCATGTTTCTATGTTCTAAATTCTATAATTCCCATTCTTTTCTCCTTTTTAGGTTGCAGGCTTTCAACTTAACCACTTGCACTGTACATTTACCTGATTAATTTAATAAGTTGTTTTATAATTGTTAAAATCATGTTGTTCAACTAAATATTTTGGGGATATGATCCATATGCCACCTTCACGATGTTAAATTTGGATTTTTTATCTCAATGTAGAGTAAAGGAAAGGCATCCAACCACTTACCTTCCCCATCTGCTAACTTCTGTAAAGTGTGAGTCTCCACAGTAACAACCGAAGCATTGCAATTCGACTCAGCTCCTTCTTCACAAATGCTATAAAAATAATTTGAAATGAATTAATGGAATCAATGACTGCACAAACGAAAAGTAGTTCAGGCAAAATATATAGTAGTGCTTCGAGAATCCTGTAAAGCGCACTGACTGAAACCTTGATGTCTATATATTGAATTTATGCTAATTGTGGGCACTAATTAAAGCCACACTTACACTTTGTCCCATACACATCACTGTTGTAGTAAAGGCTCATCAAGTATCTACGAGGAATCAATATGTTTAGCAACCAAAGAGACTGCACTACTAACAACACCTGAGTGGAAAAAGATTTCATCCAGTCAAACTTGGAGCTGTGAACTATGAAGAGAACTAATGGAAGTAGCCCTGGTGAAATTCATGAAACCAATACAAATTAATGAGGATCAATCATATGATAGCATCATCCTTTACAAAAAAAATGCTTGCATTTGGATAGCATCTGGACACTTACATTTTCTCTCAGTACTATACTGAATAAATTATTTTTGGTTACACTCACTGCTGTTGAGGACTCTTGGCATGGAGTACCAAGTAAGGCCGGCTCTTCTTTGAAATAGTGCCACAGGAACTTGGATAGTCTTAACAGCTGAGACCACAGTTTAATGCCTGGACCAAAGTAGAGCATGATATTTTATCATGCTCTAACATTATGCAAAATTACTAAGCAATGAATTAATTCAATTTAGTGATTTCATTGTCTTATCACCAATAGCATGTCAATATCACATGGCTTAATGTCAAATGATGAAATGCAATGAGCCTCATCTTCTTGAAGAATGTCATTCCTGAAATGCTCCCTGCTGTAAAGACATTTTGCTGTAACGGTTCTAAGGATAACCTTCAGTATTTCAGCAAAATTGTTGCTTTTATATACGTGGACCATGACAGATATTGACAAACCTTGGGACTGAATGCTTGTTTTTGGGAAATGTTTCGATGGATTAGTCAAAACCAAAATCAAGAAGTCAACTGCAGTTTAACCATCACTTGATCGTCTAAACTCCTGGTTGGCATTGACTAGAGTGGAGTATAAGGGTTTTATGGTTTGTGCCATAATGTGCTGTGGATAAGTGCAACATCACAGTCTTGTGGTTTAGTAAGCATGTGTTGTTTCTGGTATTATTTCACATAACAGCAGGAGATGCAAAACATATTTGATGGACAAAAAAAGCAAAACTCCACTATTACCTTTCCACTTAGATCAAGACAAGACAGCATTACACAGGACCAGGGGGAGGGGGAAGGGTGCTGCACCAATGCAGGAGAGGTTTGAGCCCAACGGGTCCACTTGGTCTAGTAGCATATAAAGAGCTGGAGTAACTCAGTGGTCAGGCAGGATCTATGAAGAATATGGAGAGGTGATATTCCAGTTGGGACCCTTCTTCTGAAATATGCAATATGGAGTTTGATCAGACAATTTTAATTGCTTGAATTATAAGAAATAACCGTCAAAGATCTTTTAGTTCTACTCAATAACCAAAGTCTGTAGTCTCTTTTTTGCTCTGGTTTATTTTCACCCATATGTTTAGACCGTAATGGTGTATCCTTATTGTTTTGATGCGTTTATGCTTTATTCTTAATTGTTAACTGTATGTTTGTGTTATTTGTGAGCGGAGCACCAAGGCACATTCCTTGTATCTGCATACGTGGCCAATAAACCTATTCATTCATTCATCCCATGTAGCATCAAGGAGGCTGGAGGCAGTTTGCTTTGCTTTATACCATTTCTTTAGTTTTAGATCATTTGTATTTTGTACAATACTAAGAAGTCATGTTTAGGGCTCATGTTGTCGACCTCCCCGTGGTGAGCCCTGTCAACTGACCTCAGTCAGGCGAACGACAACAAACAGAGACAGCAGAAGCAGAAGCAGCTTCATAACCTCTGCAGACTCAAACACAAGAAGAAGAAGGACTCATGTTTACCACATACCACAATGCTTTGCGACAGAGTTGAAAAAACAATTTATCCTATTAGCATTACTTAAATTGTATGTACACCATTTGAACTCATATTTTAAAATTTTGACTTTGAACTCAATTTATTGTAGGAAGGAACTGCAGATGCTGGTTTACACCAAAGATAAGACACAAAATGCTGGAGTAACAACGGGTCAGGCAGCATCTCTGGAGAAAAGGAATAGATGACTGAAAGGCTGTGTGACCCTTCTTCAGGCTGAGATGCTGAAGGTCTCAACCCTAAACATCAAAATGCTGTTACTCCAGCATTTTGTGTCTATCTTCAATATATTGTATTTATGTATCTAATAGATTCCAACTGTATATTTTATGTTTGCATGCTTTTATAATTACATAGAATAATAATAGAGAAACAGGTCAGTAAGCCCAACTGGTCTACCTGACTTAGCCAATCCAAATACCATAACCTGTTTCTTTTTCCCTTAAATGTAGCTTCTCCTTAAATAGACCATTTACCAGAAACATTCCAGTAGTAGTTCTTGTTCTTGGAAGAAAAAGATATTTCCTGAGTTCCTTATTAGTTTTGTTAGTGTTCATCTTATATTTCCATGCCCATGTTGAAGGATTAGCTCTACATAATTCTGTCCACCGCTCACTATTTACAAGATTAGCATTGTTTCATTTTACATTATAACATTGAATTCCAAACAGGTTATAAGGCATTTACAATTTGATTTTAAAATAATCTAAAATTATTTATACACTGTATATTTTAATAAGCTACGATTAGCATAAGAGTATTGTTTCTTTTTCTTGCATTTATAGTTAAATTTGATTTTTGTAACTTTTGCAGGATGAATTTCTCAACTGCATTTATAATTCAAAAACATTTACTTTAATATATTTAACGTCAATGCAAAGTTGTAATAATTTAGCTATATTCACACTTCTGTTTAGATGCTATTTGTTTTATTATTTAAAGTTTATTTATTTCAGCAAATTTTTATAAAAAGCATGCGTTCAGATGCTATGATTCTAGATGTCTACATTTTACATTATAGTTAGATTTAATTAGATTTAATTCATTTATTTTAATAACTTGCATTACCATTTATGTACTAAAGTTTTGTTTATATTTTAGAGAATTTATTATACAAATTAATTTACTCTTATTCTAATGATTTGCTTTATCTTTTTCATGTACTAAGTTTTATGTTATATTTTAGTCAATTTGCTTTTTTATTTTAACAATTTGCTTTATCTTTTTAATAAAATGTTTCATGTTTATATTTTAGTGAATTTACTATTTAAGTAAATTAACTTATATTAATGGTTTGCTTTATATTCTACATGTTATAAAGTTATTGTGTTCTATTTAGTCAATTTACTTTTATTTTAACAATTTGTTTTATATATTTCATGTACTAACAGTCTCATGTTTATTTTGGTGAATTTGTTATTTAATTGAATTTACTTTTTATTTGAATGATTTGTTTTACCTTTTTCACATACTAAAAGTTTCATGTTTATATCTTAGTGAATTTTCTATTTCAGTAAATGTACTTTTTATATTAATGACTTGCTTTATATTTTTCATGCATGTTATATTTCAGTTAATTTGCTTTTATACTTAAACCATTTCCTTTATATTTTTCATGTGCTATTTAAGTTTCATGTTTATATTTTAGTGTATATGCTATTTAATTGAATTTACCTTTTTTTAATTTTAATGATTTGTTTTGTCATGTAGTAAAAGTTTGGTGATATATTTTTAGTCAATTTGCTTTTCTTACGTCAACGATTTGCTTTATCTTTTTCATGTACTAAAAGTTTAATGTTTTTAATTTTAGTGAATATGCTATTTAATTGAATGTGCCTTTTTTCACACTTTAAAGATTTGCTTCATGGTGTATTAAATGTCTCAATTGAGGTGAATGTTATTTAAGTGAGCGATTTGTACCAGCATCTGCAGTTATTTTCTTACATTACTTTACTTCCACATTATATTGATTTGGACGCATCTTAATGCATTTTTACGTGTGGGGTGTGTGGTTGTGAACGGTGTTGCTGCTCGTCGGGGAGGGAGGGGCGGGGCGGGACGGGACGGGACGGGACGTCGTGCTGCCCATGAGTGAAGCGGGCTGGGCCTGCGGCCGCTTACCCGTGCTGGACCGGCTGCAGTTGCAGGATGACTTGGGTCTTGTTCTCCTCCGAGCTGTCGCCCTCCAGGGTGGTGGCCTCGGCCGTCACCACGACCACATCACCGACGGGCACCGCGTTTATCTCGGCCGTGTTCGCCATTTTCCTTCCCCACTTCCCCCCTCTCCCAAAACCGCTCGCCTTCCGAGCGAGCCTGCGGGGCCCACCGGCCCGCACGCGGCCTCCAACCGCCGAGGAAGTCGCCGGGGCCTCACGGTCGCGGCTTCGGCGCTTTTCCCGTCACCAACGGCTGCCAGCCAGTACCAAAGACGCGCTGCGTCATAGCGTCGTGCGGCGGCGGCGGATGGTGTCACATTTGGCGGGCCCGATCCACACTGTGACAAATCTGGGCGCCGCCATCTTTCATATTGGCACGAAATTTACATTGGAAGCATGTGTTCTCAATTTTAAAGGTCAAGAGTATTTTACTGTCATATGTGCCAGGCAGAAAAATGAAATCAAAAATGGAATTCTTACTTGCTGTAGCACAACGGAGTATGTAAACAAGATAATAAAGGAGAATATATATATACTGTGTATATATGGCAGACACGAAATGCAGGTAGCATCTCTGGAGAGAAGGAATGGTATATATATATATACCACGTTATAACTCTAATTAGCCCCCATTCACAACTGCCACAGCTTTTTTTCCACGAGTGATAGTTCTACTCAATAACCAAAGTCTGTTGTGACTTGGTTTACACAGTCACTGTGTTATTGTTTTGATGTGTTGTTATTGTTTTGATGTGTTTATGCTTTATTCTTAATTGTTAACTGTATGTTTGTGTTGACATTTGTGAGCGGAGCACCAAGGCACATTCCTTGTATATGCATACTTGGCCAATAAACTTATTCAACTTTGATGCTTGAGATTCCAGCACAGAATTTAAATTAATTTGCTTCAAATTCCCACATGCAATATTTTACAAATCATTAGGATTTAACTCCCCCCTCTGGCATCCGTCCATCTGCGGGAGATGATGGTGCGGCTTGGCGTTGTCCTTCTTGGAGAGGGGGATTTTGCATCTGTAATTACATTTCCTTGTGTGACTGACTTGGCCTATCCGTGACAGGCAGATCCTTCCACAGGTGAGGTCGTCTCTGGTCATTGTTCTGGGGAGTCCGTGGCTGCTGTCTTTGACCATTTTACGGCGTTGGCGCCTGTGCTCCAGGGTCTTGAACCACATGTTGTGATGTTTCATGCCCACCTGGAGGTCCTTCCTCCAGCTGCCACGGTCCTCAGCAGCCGCTTCCCAGTTGTCAGTGTCGGTATTGAAGGCTGATAAAATATACACTCGAGCCCCTCCCCATCAATTATTTGCCTTCATTCACATTTTGATATTATATTTGTGGTCTAAAAGATGCACATGCATGCCTTGCCTGTTCCTGATACATGACTGCACAATAGGGGTCACTATTACATGCAAGCCTTGCCTGTTCCTGATACATGACTGCACAATAGGGGTCACTATTGCATGCATGCCTTGCCTGTTCCTGATACATGACTGCACAATAGGGGTCACTATTCCACAAAAAACCCAATCGAATTCAGAGACACTCTTTTTCTCTCGATCACTTTCTCTATCTCACACGAATGCTCGGCACATTATCAGCAGCATAAAAGATCCACTTTATGGCACCCATGTATGTAGCACTGTATTATGCCTCTGTTAATGCTTTGTATATTTTACAGCATTGCAGCTTTAAGATTAATCATGAAACCAATTGTATTGTATTTTCAGAGATATGCACGGTCAAATTCCTGGGTGTGCATCACTCTGTAGACCTGCCCTGGACCCAGCACATTGAAGCAATCATAAAGAAAGTCCATCAACACCTCTGCTTCCTGAGAAGATTGGGGAGATTTAGTATGTCAACAAATACTCTCTTGAACTTCTACGGGTGTGCAGTAGAGAGCATATTGGCTGTTGCATCACGGCCTGGTTCGCAATTCGAACGCCCGGAAATGAAGAAGTTTGCAAAAAGTGGTGAACACTGCCCTGTCCATCATGGGTACGAACCTCCCCACCATCCAAGGGATTTACAGGTCTTGCTGTCTCAAAAAGGCAGAGACCTACATCACCCTGATCAACCGCCTGTGCTTTCAACAACTTTCAAACATTTCAAGTGATCTAGGAAGATATGGAGGAACTGTGAAACCTCACATTAGTCAGTTACAACTTCAGCATTGCACTGCAATACACCAGAGAATTAAACAACCATTTTAGATTTCCCTGCAACATCCGGGTTAAGAATAGCAGGAAAATAAATGTATACAGTGCATTTCATGATGTATAAGCACTGTCTAAAGCAGCACATCATTTGCACACTTCCAAGCTACGTACATTGCAATGAAATAATGACCAGATGAACTTTTACTGGTGATTAAAGGAAAAATACCACCTTTTCCGTTCATTCACCTCTGAAAAAGTTGCTCTTTTTCAAATTTGAGCTAAACAATGTTTCAATAGACAATAGATAATAGGTGTAGGAGGAGGCCATTCGGCCCTTTGAGCCAGCACCGCCATTCAATGTGATCATGGCTGATCATTCTCAATCAGTACCCCGTTCCTGCCTTCTCCCCATACCCCCTGACTCCGCTATCCTTAAGAGCTCTATCCAGCTCCCTCTTGAATGCATTCAGAGAATTGGCCTCCACTGCCTTCTGAGGCAGAGAATTCCACAGATTCACAACTCTCTGACTGAAAAAGTTTTTCCTCATCTCAGTTCTAAATGGCCTACCCCTTATTCTTAAACTGTGGCCCCTTGTTCTGGACTCCCCCAACATTGGGAACATGTTTCCTGGTTATGCTCCCATTTCATTCTTGCTATCTGGAAGAAAGTAGAGGAGCCTGAAAACTGTGACATCCAAGTTCAGGATCAGCTTCTTCCCTACAACCATCATGCTATTAAACACTACAACCTCCAAATCGGCTCTGAACTATATAGACTTGGGGCTATTATGTTTGGCTTTGCACTACTATTGTTTACTTATTTGTCTGTTTATTTTATATATATATATATATATATATATATATATATATATATATATATATAAACAATAATAGTGCAAAGCCAAAAACAAAAAATGTATATATCGATTTCTCTAACTTGAAGTTACCCTGGCATTCCCTCTCACTCTATCCCTCCCCCACCAAAGTCACACCAGCTTCTCGTTATCATCCAACAAACAGCTAACACAGCCTGTTTCCTTTATCATCGTTACTTCTTTGCATATCTTTCATTCATTGTTCTTTATCTTTCTACATCATCGTCGATATCTCTCGTTCCCCTTATCCCTAACTAATCTGACAAAGGGTCTCGATCCAAAACGTCACCCATTCCTTCTCTCCATTGATGCTGCCTGTCCCACTGAGTTGCTCCAGCTTTTGTGTCTATCTTTGGTTTAAACCAGCATCCGCAGTTCCTTCATTGTTCTGTTTGGGACAATAAAACTGCCTCTTGACTAAAAGTGTCAGTCTTGATTTGGCAAAGGCTTATGAATCAGAAGGTTGAGGTTCATTAATTACAATTGAATGCAAATATAGGCCAACTCTGCCAATCAACCAGTAGGATGCGGCCACACTATAAGAGGCAACATCTTTCAAATGAGATGTTAAATTGAGTCCCTGTCTCAGATTGATATATAATTCCCCAGCTAGCAATTTGTAGTTAAAAAACAAAGAGTTATTTCCAGTGACCAAACCAACATTTAATCGCTCAACTAACATTACTTAGATTATTTCCTCATTTATCCCAGTGTTGCTTGCTGAGTACAAATTGTCCACTGAGTTTCCTACTTAATCACACTAAAGTGATTCTGCGGTCATGCTACACTGTGGAAAGTGCAGCAGATATGATAAGTCAAGTCAAGTCAAGTCAATTTATTTGTATAGCACATTTAAAAACAACCCACGTTGACCAAAGTGCTGCACATCTGACTAGGAAAAAAAGAAACATACAGTGGCAGGCAGGCAGATAAGATGCTGTGCAGATGCTAAATCTTATCAAATCTATCATAAGGTCCTCATTATAATTTTCAGGTCTTTTCACAGGCTCACCCAATCTGTTTCTGCCATCTCATAACTTCTGCTATCTCCACTGTTTCTTCGCTATGGCTCCTCATTCAACATTCCTTTCCCCCATTTTCAGCAGCCCTTTTGTCCATGTATCTGGCTTCCGGAATGTCCTCCTTCTTTCTTTTCTTTTCAAATCTTTTTATTAAATTTCAAAAAATGATAAGCATAACAGTGATATTGATACATAGGGATCAGGATTACATTAACAACAAATGTAACCTACATATTAATCCAGTTTCAAAATACATATAGGGTATAGACCTCCCAGTCTCTATGTAATTATAGATAAAAGGTTAAAAGAGAACTTATATATATTTTAAAAAAGATAAAAAGCGAAAAAATAAAATAAAAATTTCCCCCCCCTAAACTAAAATAAGCAAACAAAAAAAACCAAAAAACAGAATCTGGGCTGCAAAAAAAAGTAAACAGTTTAGACCCCTGTTTGTCGTCAAATCTGTTCTACCAAATAAAGGTAGTCCTCCTTCATTGCATGATCTTCATACCTCCCCCAATACCTTAAATTTTGATTTTAAATATGTCTCTTTCCTCCCCTAGCTTCTTTACATTTGTGTTTATATAATGGTTGCAAATGGTTAATATTTTAATATTCCTCTGTAATGTGCTCAGAGACATTGTCTGTTAATGGAGGGCTGGTGTGTGTGTGAGTGAGAGAGATGCTGGTTTATAAACAAACACAGAGTGCTGGAGTAACTCAGTTGGTCAGGCAGCATCTCTAGAGAACATGGATAAATGACGTTTTGGGTTACGAGCGATCTTCAGACAGATTGTGGTAGGTGGGGATGTGGAAAGAAAGCTGGAAGAGAGGTGGGGCAGGCCAAAGCCTGGTTGGACAAAGGGCAGAGATGAAAAGCAAAAGATGTGAGATAAGAATCAGTTCAGTTCAGTTTATTGTCACGTGTAGGTACAGTGAAAAGCCTTTGTTGAATAGAAGAGGTGCGGATTGAGAAGCCAGAGAAAGGAATATAGGTGGAAGGGGAGGGAGAGGGAGTAACATTATAGACTAAATGTAGAAGCAAAGAACTGCAGATGCTGCTTTATACCAAAGATAGACAGAAAGTGCTGGAGTAACTCAGCATCTTTGCCTAACCCATTGACTTATTCCAGCACATTCTGTCTAACTATAGACTAGATGCCATGGTCTTACTTGCAAATGAGAGAACAACAAAAACCTCCATACCTAATGGTGTCATGTTTATGTGTATCTGATGAAAAGATTGTGTTTATTTATGTGTGAATATACTTATGTCAATGTGAGCTATATCTGCTGAAGATACCTGGAATGCAAAACACTGAATGATGTCTGAGAAATTTAATACTGTTATATTATATGAAAATGAGTGAAATTCAAATTGAGTGTCATTTATGTAAACTGCTCCTAAATGGCTAAATGGAGTGACAACTTCCATAGTTAGTGACATCCCTCTAGATCTCATGCAAATCACAGTCCACCATGGGTACTTACCTCCTCACCATCAACGGGATCTATAGGAGGTGCTGCCTCAAAAAGGCAGCCAGCATTATCAAGGGGGAGTTCAACGAGATCTGGGTGTCCTAGTGCATCAGTCAATGAAAGGAAGCGTGCAGGTTCAGCAGGCAGTGAAGAAAGCCAATGGAATGTTGGCCTTCGTAACAAGAGGAGTTGAGTATAGGAGCAAAGAGGTCCTTCTACAGTTGTACCGGGCCCTGGTGAGACCGCACCTGGAGTACTGTGTGCAGTTTTGGTCTCCAAATTTGAGGAAGGATATTCTTGCTATGGAGGGCGTGCAGCGTAGGTTCACTAGGTTAATTCCCGGAATGGCGGGACTGTCGTATGTTGAAAGGCTGGAGCGATTGGGCTTGTATACACTGGAATTTAGAAGGATGAGGGGGGATCTTATTGAAACATATAAGATAATTAGGGGATTGGACACATTAGAGGCAGATAACATGTTCCCAATGTTGGGGGAGTCCAGAACAAGGGGCCACAGTTTGAGAATAAGGGGTAGGCCATTTAGAACGGAGATGAGGAAGAACTTTTTCAGTCAGAGGGTGGTGAAGGTGTGGAATTCTCTGCCTCAGAAGGCAGTGGAGGCCAGTTCGTTGGATGCTTTCAAGAGAGAGCTGGATAGAGCTCTTAAGGATAGCGGAGTGAGGGGGTATGGGGAGAAGGCAGGAACGGGGTACTGATTGAGAGTGATCAGCCATGATCGCATTGAATGGCGGTGCTGGCTCGAAGGGCTGAATGGCCTCCTCCTGCACCTATTGTCTATTGTCTATTGTCTATTGACCCACACTATCCTGGCCATGCCCTCATTTCACTGCTGCCATCAGGAAGAAAATATAGGTTTGAAAACTCTGACCTCCATGTTCAGGAAGAGCCTCTTCCAAACACCCATCAGGCTCCTGAACACTACAAGTACCAACAAAACTACAAACTCCAAACAGTTTTGGTTGCAGTAAAGACCAAAGATACTAGAGGAACAAGATAGACCACTCGACCCTAAAAACCGTAGTACGTATTGAGTACTGTGTTTACAGACCTGTTGTGCTGCTGCAAGTAAGAATTTTGTTGTTCTGTTCTGGTACATATGACAATTAAATACTCTTGATTCTTCAAGTGTAAGTACAAGAAAGCCATCCATGGCAGTTAGTAATCCTCTTGCTAATTACATGCAGCAGTATGTACACGCACTTTCCAGTAGGTGGCAGGAGCTAGTCATCGGGCTGAGTTTTCCAAATCATGTACTTTTGATGTTCAACGCTTAGGAGAACCATGGTGCCTTTGGAGATTAAACAGTAATCCTCAGTATTGTAGAGCTCTTCCATTTTCTTTGAATTTTGAAGGAAAATGATGGCGACTGACTCAACACAGTCTCTGCTTTCCAGTTGGGAAGGAAATGCACTAGTTTGGCTCATGTTTGCCATCACATGTTTGAAATTCTACCATCGGGCAGACGCCACAAGGCCTTCTACGCCCGCACCTCCAGACTCAGGAACAGCTTCATCCCCAGGGCAATAGCTGCTATGAACCGGTCCTGCTGAGCCGGATGGTCACACCGCACAGGGAACCGGCACAGACCTACTTGAACTTTCTACTGTTTTAAAACTGTTTCTAATTTTGTTTCACTGGGTTGTATAAATTTAGCTAATTAATTTATTGCATCGTATGGAAGGCGCATTCCCAATCTCGTACTCCTGTACATTGACAATAAAGATATATTGTATTGTATTGTGTGTACCGAGGTACAGTGAAAAACTTTTGTTGCGTGCTAACCAGTCAGCGGAAAGACAAGGTGGGCAACACGTGACCTATGCTAGCATCATGGAGTCAGCTGCACAAAGTTATACCAATGTGCGCTTTGAAAATATTCGAGGTTTGCGTCCCAAAGAGATGCTCAGAGCAAATTGATCGTCCATAGAATTACCTCAGTTGGGATCAACTATTTCAGGACAAGTCAAAAATCAATCCTACAACTAGTTGAGCTGTATCTGCTGTAATTGTGGTCTGTTTTTGATGTTCAGTGGTATCCCTGGTACCGAGGGAGATTGACCTGTTGTTACACATTTACCAATGTCCTGGCTTGAGGTCAGCTAAATAGGCAATGACCACATCTAAATAGAGGTTATTCAGATTTGTACAGCTCAGTGTCACGTTAGGAAGAATGTTTACCCACCAAACTACTGTGGAGAGCTCTTTCATGCAGGAGAAGCAGATACTGTAATAATAATAATAATAATACATTTTATTTATATAGCGCTTTTCATATACTCAAAGACGCTTTACAGAGATTTTGAGAACATAGGGAAATTAATAAATAGATAAATAAGTAAATAAATAAATGAACAGTAGGTGAGGTGACCTTCAGTGGTTGAAGGCAGTGCTGAACAGGTGAGACTTCAGCGATGTTTTGAATGTGGTGAGTGTGGGGGAGTCTCTAACGGTTTGGGGTAGTGAGTTCCATAGGGTGGGAGCAGCGATGGAGAAAGCCCTGTCCCAGCTATTTCATGTGGCAGCTATTTCATGCAGGAGAAGCAGCAGCTGCTGATGGCAATGTTTGGGTAAACAGGATCATGGTGAGGACTAGAAAACAATAATTCCACAACTGGTATGAGTGACCAGAGAAACAGATAACTGGGCAGTGCCTAGCGAGGCATTTTCAAAATCAGATGAAAGATTTATTTTCCTTACTCTTGCCCGCAAATGACCTTCATTATTTTTGTTGTTTTCTTTCCTTCTTGACATTTGCAATGGTTTGTTTAATTCCTTTTATTTTGTATGTTGATTATTCTTAATTGTCAAGGTTTCATAAATGGCAGCCATTTGGCTTATTATGCCTCTGTAAACTCTCATGGAAAGCTATACAGTAGTGTTTGTGCAACTCCAATCTGATCTTCCCATTGTCTTGCAACAGTTATATGTGTAAGTTCAACACGTATTCCCTTTTGAAAGTTATTCCTCGTTGCATCTCTTTTTATTCAGATCTAATCAATTTGTAGTAAATTTTCCTCATCACCAAAATATTTTACTTCCTTAAAATAATTTTTAACTGGATGTGGTCATCAGCAACAAGATCAGCCTTTCTCGTCCATCCCTAAATTTTCAATAGTAGCCATTTCAAAGGGTGGTTGACAGCCAACCTACCTAAAGAAAGAAGGACACAAAGTGTCCTGCATGACCCGCTGTAACTCAGCGGGTCATGCAGCATCTCTGGAGAACATGGATCGGTGACATTTCAGATCGGGACCCTTCTTAAGAAGGAATGTTCTCGAGAAATGCTTGTCTTACTCACTGAGATACTCCAACACTTGGCATCAGCAAACAGCGCAGCACCGCATTTTCGACTGCACTGTCCTCCGTCCCCCTGGTGGAGGGGTAGACCTCACGGCCCTTGACAACAGCACATTGCACTGGCTACAGCGCCTGGAGGGCCTAACATAATTTCTGCTGCCCCAAACGCAAGAAGAACAGAACCCCATCCCATCCTTCCCATCCTTTTTTCTAAAGGAGCATCTACAATTCCTAGTTTCACAGAAAGCAGATTCCTGCCCCTATTACCCCACTCCCGGCAATGGTTTGAGAACCAATAAAAAAAAACCAATTATCCAGTAGTTTCCAATGACCATGATTGATGCAAACGTTTAAATTCCAAATAACCACATAAAAAATAGGAGGAGTAGGCCATTTGGCTCTTCAAGCTGATCTTTAATCTCAGCCTAATATTTTCAGCAACATCCATACATCTCTTGATTCACTTAATAACCAAAATATTATCATTGAAAAAATGGGTGTGCACTTTATAGTTGAGGCATCGAGGGATGTAATGGAGGGATGGATAATCTGGAGTTGCTGCAGTGTGCGGCGGTTTCATTCCTGGAGAAAACCGTACGTCGTTGATGGATGGCAATCCTTACCTATGAAGCCGCTCGTGTGTGTTCCCGCACTGCATCTGTATCGAACTGGCCCAGCCTAGTTCTTCACCAAAGGACTGTTGGAAATGAGTTTGAGTTTAGTATTTTGTCGTGTGTTCCGACGTACAGTGAAAAACTTTTGCGTGCTAACCAGTCAGTGGAAAGACGATACAGGTACTCCTTAGCTTCCGATGGGGTTCTGTTCCGAGAAACCCACTGGAAACCAAAAGTATCTTATAGACAATAGACAATAGGTGCAGGAGGAGGCCAATCGGCCCTTCGAGCCAGCACCGCCATTCAATGTGATCATGGCTGATCATTCTCAATCAGTACCCCATTCCTGCCTTCTCCCCATACCCCCTGACTCTGCTATCCTTAAGAGCTCTATCCAGCTCTCTCTTGAATGCATTCAGAGAATTGGCCTCCACTGCCTTCTGAGGCAGAGAATTCCACAGATTCACAACTCTCTGACTGAAAAAGTTTTTCCTCATCTCAGTTCTAAATGGCCTACCCCTTATTCTTAAACTGTGGCCCCTTGTTCTGGACTCCCCCAACATTGGGAACATGTTTCCTGCCTCCAACGTGTCCAACCCCTTAATAATCTTATACGTTTCGATAAGATCCCCTCTCATCTTTCTAAATTCCAGTGTATACAAGCCTAGTCGCTCCAGTCTTTCAACATATGATAGTCCCGCCATTCCGGGAATTAACCAAGTAAACCTACGCTGCACGCCCTCAATAGCTAGAATATCCTTCCTCAAATTTGGAGACCAAAACTGCACACAGTATTCAAGGTGCGGTCTCACTAGGGCCCTGTACAACTGCAGAAGGACCTCTTTGCTCCTATACTCAACTCCTCTTGTTATGAAGGCCAACATTCCATTGGCTTTCTTCACTGCCTGCTGTATCTGCATGCTTCCTTTCATCTGCTTGCACATAACCCATATCCCTCCATTCCCTGCATATCCATCTGCTTATTTTAAAAGCCTATTCAACAGGGAATTCCACAGATTCACAACTCTCTGACTGAAAACATTTTTCCTCATCTCCGTTCTAAATGGCCTACCCATGATTCTTAAACTGTGGCCCCTGGTTCTGGAGTCCCCCAACATTGGGAACATGTTTCTGCCTCTAACGTGTCCAACCCCTTAATAATCGTTTCGATAAGATCCCCTCTCATCCTTCTAAATTCCAGTGTATACAAGCCGAGTCGCTCCAGTCTTTCAACATATGACAGTCCCGCCATTCCGGGAATTAACCTAGTAAACCTATGCTGCACGCCCTCAATAGCAAGAATATCCTTCCTCAAATTTGGAGACCAAAACTGCACACAGTACTCCAGGTGCGGTCTCACTAGGGCCCTGTACAACTGCAGAAGGACCTCTTTGCTCCTCTACTCAACTCCTCTTGTTACGAAGGCCAACATTCCATTGGCTTTCTTCACTGCCTGCTGTACTGCATGCTTCCTTTCAGTGACTGATGCACTAGGACACCCAGATCTAGTTGTACGTCCCCTTTTGCTAACTTGACACCATTCAGATAATAATCTGCCTTCCTATTCTTACCACCAGTGGGTAACCTCACACTTATCGACATTAAACTGCATCTGCCATGCATCCGCCCACTCACACAACCTGTCCAATTCACCCTGCAACCTCATCTTAAGTCGAAATGCATTGAAAACGCACGATCACGTGTCCGGAGGTGAGCAGCGGCTCACTATGGGTCCCTGCCGTTTGCACCATCGCAAAGTCGAACTATCGCAAGTCGAACTATTGTAACCTGGGAAGTACCTGTACATGATTACAATCGTACGATCCATAGTGTATAAAGGGAATAACATGAATAGCGTTTAGTGCAAGATAGAGCCAGTGAAGTCTGATCAAAGGTAATCCGAGGGTCTCCAATGAGGTAGTTCAGGACTGGTCTCTACTTGTGGTAGGATGGTTCAGTTGCCTGATAACAGCTGGGAAGAAACTGTCCATGAACCTGTCCCTGAAATGCCAGCATATGTTACAGGAAAATGAAAAGCAGCCTAGGCTGGAGCAACCATGACTGGCAAAGTACACTGAGCCATTCAGTCTGAAGTAGGGTCGTGACCCGAAACATCACCCATCCATCTTCTCCAGAGATGTTGCCTGACCCACTGAGTTAATCCAGCACGTTGTTTCCCTTTGGTGTAAACTAGCATCTGCAGTTCCTTTTTTTCTACATTCTCAATAGAAACTAAAAACTGTCATCAGATACATTTTGACCCTGTTTGTCTATAAAATACTGTGGTTTTTTATGTCGTTTTAAATGGAGCCTTTTATCTACAATTCTTCCTCCTGAAGAATTTAGCCAATGCTACATACCAGTTCCACAAGCATTAATTTACCCTCCAGCACTTAATAACCTTTGCTGTAGATCTTCAGTATGATTTGACCCATGATTAAATCCCCACAAACTCATTCCCTTACAACCACAATCAAGAATTCATTACACCCATCTGAACTTGTTACTGAAACCATAGCAATAGTATTTGCTGACATCATAATTACATATTCAGTGAGTACTTTGTGATAAAACGTCTGATTTTATTTCAAAGGTAAAGATTTGTGAGTGTTCAAATGCAATTATCTTTCATATGAAATTCCTTTACCTGCAATTTTGACCAGATAATTTTAGACTGTATAATTTTTTGATTAAGATATCGTGGAGTAATTTTACCTTCTTCCTGCATAGACTGGAATGAATTATCTGTATACATATATTTTCAGGTTTTTTTCCTGTCTCAAAATCTACTGATATACTGTAATTTTAACTGATCTTTAATAACTTGCCCAATGACCTGGTCATCCTGTGAGCGTCAATGTGGCAAGTCTTGATCAGCTTCTCTACCACTAAGGGCATTACATCTCAAACCTTGTTCCCACTTTCCAATGGTAGAGATACGGACATCATGATTAGTTACATGGAGACATAAAGAACTGCAGATGATGGAATCTGGAGCAAAACACAAAGTGCTGGAGTAACGTAGCAGGTCAGGCAGCATCTGTGGATTGGCGATATTTCAGGTTGGGGCCCCTCTTCAGACACTTCTGACTGAAGAAGGATCCGACCCAAAACATCACCTATCTATTCCCTCTGCAGATGCTGCCTGACCTGCTGAGTTAATCCAGTACTTTGTGTTTTGCTCAAAATTAGTTACATACTTTATCAAATCTCTGAGCTATAACTAATTAACTGGACAGGTCAAGAATCAAGAATGATTCAATTTCACATGTAACTCACAAGTATAACCGTGAAGTATACTTGAAAAGAATATATTGCTCTCTCTACTATCAGCCACTTAGGAGGGTGTGTCCTACAGTTTACTCCCTAATCTGGTAAGCAGTTTTGCTTTCTGTTAGGCAGTGATCACAAGACTTACGTTGCGTAAGGATCAGGGCTTTGGTCACGGAAGTCAGTAAGTCCCTGCACAAGATTTACAACCCAGTGAGAGATGATCTGGTGAAGTAATTGTCTGCACCCTCTCGACCAAAGGTTTCAGGTAAGAAAATCATACTGAATGTTTAACATAATCCCGTTGAAAGCTTTCAGTTACACTCTCCTGTTGTAAAGGTGTGTCAGGTATAAGCTGTTTTGTTCGCCCAATTGTTTACCTGCAATTGTTCCTGAAAACCAAGTGATGTGGAAAGTCGAATAATCCAAACATAAAGCTGAGAGGAGGTGGAATAAAAGGGAACAGTGGAGGGTGGAGAGAGGGGAAATGAGGAGCAGGAGTGTGAGAACAGTTTACAGTTTACAATTTAGTTTATTGTCACATGTACCGAGGTACAGTGAAAAGCTTTTGTTGCGTGCTATGCAGTCAGCAGAAAGACAATACATAATTACAATCAAGCCATTTACAGGGTATAAATACATGATAAAGGAATAACGTTTAGTGCAAGGTAAAGCCATCAAAGTCTGATCAAGGATAGTCTGAGGGTCACCCAAGAGGCAGATAGTAGTTCAGCACTGCTCTCTGGTTGCGGTAGGATGATTCAGTTGTCTGAAAACAGCTGGGAAGAAACTGTCCCTGAATCTGGTGGTGTACGTTTTCACACTTCTATACCTGATGGGAGAGGGGAGAAGAGGGAGTGGCGAGGGTGCTAGGATAAACAAGGGAGGAGGAGGAACAGAGTGTGATGGATTACAGAACAAGGGGAGGAGAGTTGAAGAAGGAGGAACTTGCAGGGCAATGTGTGCCAAGAGGGAATTGAGACAGCAGGAAGGAGGAGAATGGAATATGGAACGGCAAAGTTTTAAAGGGAGAGAAAGGAAACAAGGGAAAAACAGCAGGGACTGCAGAGAGCGCAGAGAAGATTGATGCAAAGACTTGAGAGCCTGAGTTATAGGCAGAGCTTGTGCAGGCTAGGATTTTATTTCTTGGAATGCGGAAGACTCACAAAAGGTCATCTTGATAAGTGAATGCTCATGATCATTGATCATTAAGGGCATAGATAGGGTGAATGCACACAATCTTTTCCCCAGCGTTGAGAACTAGAAGACATAGGTTTAAGATGAGAGGGGAAAGATTTCATAGGAACCTGAGGTGGCATCTTTTTCCACACAGAGGGCGGCAAGTACATGGAATCAACTACTAAACAAAGTGGTTGAGGCATATACAGTAACAATATGTAAAGATATTTGGACAGGTACATAGATGCGAAATGTTCGACGGCAGGTAAATGGACTAGCTTAGATGAGCACTTGGTCAGCATGGATGAGTTGGGCTGAAGGGTCATCATCTGTGCTGTGTCTCTATGCTGTGTCTCTGTGGTCCTATGACTCTATAACTGACATCTAACTTCATAAAACACAGAAGGACTTCATTTTAACTAAAAATGATCAGTCACAACAAAGCTCACAATTTGGACATTTCTGACAATCTGGAATTCAATCGTGCACCAGCCACCCATAGCACTGACAATGACAAACGATAACAACCATAGGAGTGAAATTTGTGCAAATGGATCCCTGCAGTATGTTGTGTATGGCGTAGCCAAGACTGGGCAATGTATGTCAGTCTGAAGAAGGGTCCCAACCCAAAACGTTACCTATCCATGTTCTCCCGAGATGCTGCTTGACCCGTTGAGTTATTGAGTTATTGAAGCACTTTGTGTCCTTTTGTGCAAACCAGCACCTGCACTTACTTGATTGATGATGTTCCGTTTAGTTTCACTCCAATTATCTCTAACTTCTTCATCATTTGAACTGATCCAGTATTTTTAAGATGTCTTCCATCTTGCATCTTCCCTTTCACATTGTGACCATTCTTTCTCCAGGGGATTGTGAGTGACCATGGTTAGGGAGGGGAAGGGCACTATTGTCATTGGATATTCACGCAAATGTGTTACCAAGTAAGGGATGACTGAAGACCCTTGAGAACAGGAACCCTTGCAGATTTATTTCACTCCTCAGTTCAGGAAAAGAAGACCATTTCATTCATGTTCACCATCTCTAAACTAAAGTTTTTAGTTTTAGTTTTAGTTTTAAAGATTCAGTGTGGAAACAGGCCCTTCAGGCCACTGAATCTATGCCGACCAGTGATCCCTGCACACTAACACCATCCTACACACATGGGACAATTTATAATTTTACCAAAGCCTATTAACATACAAACCTCTACGTCTTTAGGGTGTGGGGGGAAACCAGAGCACCTGACCCATGCAGGTCACAGGGAAAATGTACAAACTCCATACAGACAGCACCCGTGGTCAGGATCGAACCCGGGTCTCTGGCATTGTAAGGCTGCACCACCATGCCGCCTAACTGAACAAAACTAAAATCAGGAAGTGTGCCACGTAAAAATCCCCTTAGGAGCATCTTTTCCAATCACTGAAATTCAACAGCAAAATACTGGATGAGAAAATCAGTTCAACAGTGAATTAAATGTAAGAAAAAATGTGTATCTGTCACAAATACATAATTCCTCTTTAAATAACCTCAATCCAGTAATGTAACAATAGCAACAGCTAATTTGAACAAGATCGCACAAAAGCACTGCAATCGATATCTGTTTTCCATGTGATGTTGGCTACAGTATAGATATTGGCTAGAACACAAGAAAAAGAGTCAGAAAGAGGCCGTTGACCTTTTTTGTTCTGCCATTTAATAAGATTAATCCTGATCTTTTAGCTCAGTACCACTTGTCTGCCTTTTCCTTAACATCCAAAGATACACCAATCGGCTTTGAATCTGTTCATTGACTCAGTCTGAAGAAGGGTCCCTGCGCAAAATGTCGCCTGTCCATTCACTCCACAGGTGATGCCTGGCCTGTTGAGTTACTCCAGCACTTTTTGTTTTGTTCACTTACTAAACGCCCACTGGTTACTTGGGTTGTAAAAGCCAAAAAGCTGATACACACTGGACAAAGCAATTTCCTCTCATTTCTGTCCTGAATGTTCAACCTCTTCCTCTGAAACTGTGACTCTTGGTTGAAGACACCCAGGCCGGGGCAAGATCAACTCCACCTCTCCTCCCTCAGACGCCCTATGAATCTTGTACATTTTCATGAAATTATCTCTTCTAAACTCAGGAGAGTGCAGACCTGTAAACTAATCTTTAGTGAGATCTCAATCTTAGGTTGACAACCTCGTAACCAGGTTGCAGGGTAACTTGGACAGGTTGTGTGAGTGGGCGGATGCATGGCAAATGCATTTTAATGTGGATGTGTGAGGTTATCCACTTTGGTGGTAAGAATAGGAAGGCAGAGTATTATCTGAATGGTGTCAAGTTAGGAACAGGGGACGTACAACGAGATCTGGGTGTCCTAGTGCATCAGTCACTGAAAGGAAGCATGCAGGTACAGCAGGCAGTGAAGAAAGCCAATGGAATGTTGGCCTTCATAACAAGAGGAGTTGAGTATAAGAGCAAAGAGGTCCTTCTGCAGTTGTACAGGGCCCTAGTGAGACCGCACCTAGAGTACTGTGTGCAGTTTTGGTCTCCAAATTTGAGGAAGGATATTCTTGCTATTGAGGGCGTGCAGCGTAGGTTTACTAGGTTAATTCCCGGAATGGCGGGACTATCATATGTTGAAAGACTGGAGTGACTAGGCTTGTATACACTGGAATTTAGAAGGATGAGAGAGGATCTTATCGAAACGTATAAGATTATTAAGGGGTTGGACACGTTAGAGGCAGGAAACATGTTCCCAATGTTGGGGGAGTGCAGAACAAGGGGCCACAGTTTAAGAATAAGGGGTAGGCCATTTAGAACTGAGATGAGGAAAAACGTTTTCAGTCAGAGAGTTGTGAATCTGTGGAATTCACTGCCTCAGGAGGCAGTGGAGGCCAATTCTCTGAATGCATTCAAGAGAGAGCTGGATAGAGCTCTTAAGGATAGCGGAGTCAGGGGGTATGGGGAGAAGGCAGGAACGGAGTACTGATTGAGAATGATCAGCCATGATCACATTGAATGGCGATGCTGGCTCGAAGGGCCGAATGGCCTCCTGCTGCACCTATTGTCTATTGTCTATTGTCTATTGTCAAAGTCAGCAACGCAAAGGAGATAGTGATCGACTTCAGACAGCGGAGCGGCACACATACTCCAATATACATTGACGGTGCCAAAGTAGAGATGGTTGAAAGTTTCAAGTTCCTCGGAGTAAATATCACCACTTTTACCAGCTGCAGATGCATTGTAGAAAAGATGTTATCGGGATGCATTCCAGCATGGTTTGGGAACAGCTCCACCCAAGACCACACAAATTTGCAGAGAATTGTGTTCACAGCCCAGGCCAACACACAAACCAACCTCCCTAGCATTGACTTCATCTACCTACACCTCACGCTGCCTCGGCAAGGCCACCAGCGTAATCAAGGACGAGTCTCACCCTGGTCACTCCCTTGTCCCCCATCTCCCATCAGCCACAAGGTACAGATGTGTGAAAACGCATACCTCCGGATTGAGGGACAATTTCTTCCCAGCTGTTATCAGGTAACTGAGCCATCCTATCAACATCTAGAGAGCAGACCTGAGCGACCATCTACCTCATTGGAGACGCTCAGACTATTTTTAATCAGACTTTACTGGACTCATTCCCTTTATACTGTATCTGTACACTGTGGACGGTTCGATTGTAATCATGTGTAGTCTTTCTGCTGACTGGGTAGCAAGCAACAACAAATATTTTCACTATACCTCGGCGCAGGTGACAATATGTTAAACTAAACTAATCTATCCTCTGTCATGTTAGCCTCACTTTCCAAAGGAAGTCAATAATGACCAACAGACTAGAGCGATCCAATTCAACACGAGGGGAATCTCTGTACATAATTCTACACTTGCCAAAGAAGTCTTCCCCGGAAGAGGTCAAAACAGCCTATAGGTAAGACTATGAAGAGGTACAATCAAATCTTGTTGCACTGTTTAATATGAATGAAAGAGATTTATTTTCTCTTTTCTCTTTTTTTGCATCATTGTCACATTTTCTTGGTACTTTTAAGATTGTTTCCCCATGCATTTCTGCTGACCGCAGTTTTCAAACCCCTTGCCTCACCAGTTTATTTGGGCAGGAGCTGTCCGCAACCTTCTGTATGAAGATGCATTTTTGGGCGACACAGTGGCACACCAGTAATTTTTGCTGCCTTACAGCGCCAGAGACCCGGTTTGATCCTGACTACAGATGCCGGTTGTACATTCACCCTGTGACTGTATAGGTCCTCTCCGTTTCGGGCCGAGACCCTTCTGCAGACTCTCAGTCTGAAGAAGGGTCTCGACCCGATACGTCACCTAATCCTTTTCTCCTGAGATGCTGCCTGACCCGCTGAGTTACTCCAACATTTCGTGTCTACCTTTGGTGTAAACCAGCACCTCCAGTCCCTTCCTACACATAGAGTTTGGATAACTCAGATTGCACTGTGGGATGGACTGGCCACGCCAATTTAGTATCCAAGCCAAGGGAAGGAGGCTTTGTGGGAGGGAGTAGGGTGAAGCAATGTTGAAGAAAGTCGGAACAAGGAGGGTTGATGCTTTAGTTCAAAGTATTTTTTTTGTCTACTGTCGATGGGTCTGATTGCTTTGCAGGAAGTTGGCACTGAGGTACCACCCTGATAAAAATCCAGATGACCCTTCAGCAGCCGAGATATTCAAGGAGATAAACAGAGCCCACACCATACTCGCTGATGAAAAGAAGAAGTACATCTACGACTCGTATGGTTCAGCTGGGCTGCACCTGGCCTCCATGCTTGGGGAGGATGGAGAGAACTTCCTGGCCTCGCAGAGCAACTGTTGCATGAAGGTGAGCAACAGTCTTGGCCCTCGTGCCTGGCGCTGCCAGCGGTTTCCACTTCTGAACCATATTGCACTTTCACAAATCCGATATATGTAATTAAAGTGATTTGTTGGACTATTGGGCTGAGGAAGCGGTTGATCGAAACATCTGCATTTAAGCTCCCGCGTAGCCTGACTCTGTCACTGCATGTGAATTGTTTGCTTGTCTTACAGTTTGTGAGCTTCTTCTGTATGATCATCACGTGTTGTTGCTGCTGCTTGTGCTGCTGTTTCTGCTGTGGCAAATGTTTGCCGAAAGAGGAAAAATGCAATCACATGCCAGAGGACCATCCCATGCACACAAGTAAGGAACATCGTTGGTAAAGATGTGCATGACCTATTCAAAAGGACTACTGCCCAGAAATGTTATTACATTGCATCGAACTTGGAGACGTGTGTACAATTTTATTAACCTTACCTAAAAAGGATGTCCTTTCTATGGAGGGAGTCTTAAGGTCATAAGAATAGGAGTAGAATTAGGCCATTCCACTCATTAAGTCTACTCCGCCATTCAATCATGGGTAATTTATCTCTCCCTCCTAACCCCATTCTCCTGCCTTCTCCCCATAACCTCTACACCTGTACTAATCAAGAATCTATCTATCTCTGTCTTAAGAAAGCCAGGAAAGATTCACCAGACAGGTTTAAGGGATGGGAGGTCTATTGTATGAGATGAGATCCTATAGAATAGACATCTAGTCTCTTGAGTCCAGAAGAGTGAAAGGTATCCTCATGGCAATAATTTTGTTTCTGAGGTCTTGACTCTAAGGTGTGGAGAAAATGTTTCCCCCTGAGGAATCTAGATAATAGGGATCTCAAAATAAGAAGTAAGGCCAGCTTTGTCAAGGCCTGCCTTCCTGCTCTCTCTCCACTTATCACTGCAACAATAAACTCCTCCCTGTCCACTGGCATCGTCCCGCCATCCCTCAAAATCGCTGCTGTCACCCCCATTCTGAAAAAACCTGGTCTCAACCCTGACACTTCAACTTCAACCCAAACAACTTCAGACCAATCTCCAATCTACCCTTTCTGTCCAAAGTTTTGGAACGTGCTGTAGCTTCCCAACTCAAATACCACCTCTCTACCAATAACCTGTATGAAACTTTCCAATCCGGATTCCGCTCCAAACACTGTACTGAAACTGCACTCCTCAAAATCACAAACGACCTTTTCCTCTCCTCCGACGCTGGCAACCTCAACATCCTCATCCTACTTGACCTCAGCGCCGCCTTTGACACCATAAATCACTCCATTCTCCTCACCCGACTTGAAACCTCCTTTAACATCACCGGCACAGCCCTATCCTGGTTCAAATCTTACCTCTCTGATAGGCACCAGTTCATCTCCATTAACAACTGTAAATCCCCCACCGCTCCCCTCCCCCAAGGTGTCCCCCAAGGCTCAGTCCTTGGCCCCCTCCTCTTCATCCTCTACCTGTTCCCCCTTGGTCAATTAATCCACCGTCATGGTCTCAACTTCCACTGCTTCGCCGATGATATCCAGCTCCTCATCTGCACCAAGTCAATCTCCACCACCACACACTCTACACTGACAAACTGCATCACTGAAATAAAATCTTGGCTTCAATCAAATTTCCTCAAACTCAACTGCAACAAATCTGAAATCATCATCATTGGTCCAAAAACGCTCACCAAATCCACCCAAAACTTCATCCTCAACATTGATGGTCTCCCAGTATCCACCTCCCCTCACATCCGGAATCTTGGAATCATCTTTGATCAAACCCTCTCCTTCGACAAACACATCAAACACATCACAAAGACAGCCTTCTTCCACCTCAAAAACATCGCCCGTCTCCGTCCATCCCTCTCCTCCACAGCTGCAGAAACCCTCATCCACGCCTTCATCACCTCCCGTCTGGACTACTGCAACAGCCTCCTCTATGGCGCACCTTCAAAAATCATCAGTAAACTTCAATACATTCAAAACTCCGCTGCCCGTCTACTCACCCACACCCCGATCCGTGACCATATCACCCCCGTCCTTTACAAACTCCACTGGCTCCCCATCCCCCAGAGAATCCAGTACAAAATCCTCCTCATGATCTACAAAGCCCTCCATAACCTGGTCCCATCCTACCTGACTGACCTCCTCCACAGGCACACTCCCACCTGCACCCTCCGCTCTGCTGCTGCCAATCTCCTATCCCCCCCCCCCCCCCCCCTCCGGACCAAACTCAGATCCTGGGGGGACAGGGCTTTCTCTATCGCTGCTCCCACCCCATGGAACTCACTACCCCAAACCGTCAGAGACTCCCCCTCACTCACCACATTCAAAACATCACTGAAGTCTCACCTGTTCAGTACTGCCTTCAACCACTGAAGGTCACCTCACCTTCTTTATTTACTTATTTATCTATTTATTCACTTCCCTATGTTCTTTAAATCCCTGTAAAGCGTCTTTGAGTGTATGAAAAGCGCTATATAAATGTAATGCATTATTATTATTATTATTATATAGGAGAGGTTTCTTCAATCAATAGAATGGGATAAAGATTCTCCAAATGGAGGGCTGAAAATGGTTCTTATTGATTGAAGGATTTAAATGTTAAGCAATGTTCACTAGATTCTCGAATTTAACTTGAAACGTTTGCATCAAATGCTACCATTGAACCATGTTTGAATTCTTACTGAGTGTAACACACATTGCTTTAATGCCTTTTCACTGAATATTTAATTTATTTTCTATTTCAGATGAATCAAACATTATTCTGGCTCAACCATATACCGTGAACAGAGAAACAACTCCATTAACCCAAGAGTTTGATCACAGCCAGAACGCAGTTAAATAAGAAATTAGATATTTTGCTTTCAGTGGAGATTGCAGGCTGCTTCAACCTTTGAAAACTTGGTAGAATCTTTAACACAAGCCACTATTCTCCATCATCTGACGTTTGACAAAGAAGCCTTAAGGGTTTGAAGCACAGAAGACCATTTGGTCCAGGAAGTTCATTGCACCCATAGAGCATGTAAAATCTACTCTATCGTGGACTATTGTCATGTAGAGGTGGAACTACATTGGACTGAACAGTGTGTTCACCAAGTCATTTTGTCCTCAGTCTCCAAAACCCCAAATCACCCTTGATACTCTCACTTCCATGCTCAAAGCCATTTTGAATCCTTAAGAAAACCATCATCATTTCTCTGCAGGTAAACCAAAGCCTTGCTGCCTACATTATTAGCTTTCATTACTCTAAAAAGGAAACATCAGCTTCCATGGAGCATTTGACGAGATAAGTTTTGGTTTACTTGCCGAATGAGTACCCATTCATTTATTTCCCCTTTGTCCTTGAAATTTAATTGGATTAAGAGGTGGGATTAGAAATTCATATTTTACTAGACCCCTTCAGAACAAATTCATAACGTGAAACTGAAAATTGGATTAACATGAAGGAGAGCAAAATGTGCACACACAGTATAGGAAACAGATCATCTCGTTTCTTGGCAAGACTTTTATACTCTTTAACACTTCTTCCAGTGTAAAAAAACCCGGATTAACTGAACCAACAAATTACATCCATCTGTAGCGAGATTTTCAACTTTGGTGTTTTTAAGAATAATACTTATATGCTCACAAAACAACCAGATTCAGCCCCCTTAAACACTACCGTTAAATGGACGATCAAACTTTAGTGAAATTCATGCATTACAGCCCACATCTCCATTGTAAATTTAAAATGTCTTGGTGACTTAGGAGACTGCTTATTATTGATCATAGCAAGAGCAAGAGAAGGTTAGAATAAGTTTTGAGTTTATATTTTGCAATTGCCGGGTAAGAGAAATCATTTTAACACAGGCAAATATTACAACTAACTTATGAACAGGAAGGGCCCACAAGAAAGCAATGAGATAAATGGCAAGTTAGCCTGCTTTTTTTGGTAGGATATATAGTGTACAGGACGTAGAGAGAAATACATTCTCTTCTTTCAAAGGTGCGATGATCTGATATGTCCATTTGAGAGAGATTGGACCTTAGTTCAACGATTCTTCAGAAAGACAGAATCTATCACTTCCTGGTTCATGGCCTCTGACTCAGAGGCACGAATGTTTCCAATGAGCCATAGCTGTTTGATTTTTGTAAACTCCATGAAGTTATTGCTTTGCTTCATAAATAAAACTAGGCAATAATTTCTGGGGATTAATTCTGTTATTTAATGATTCCTAGGATGGCAGGTAAACTGCATGAGGTGAGACGAAGTTTACTAGGTTTATTTTTGTTGCACCCATTTCTCCCACTATCTCCCTCCTTTCCCATTCTTCCTGTCCACATCTACCTCTATCCCTTTCTCTGGGCTTCACATTTTACGCCTCTTCCCTCCTTATCTCACGGCCTTTTGTCTTCTTTTCATCTCTGGCCTTTGTCCACTCATCTGCCGATCAAACCTTGCATCCACCCTTCACTTGTCAGGCTTTGTCCCGACCCCACCTCTCTTCTAGTTTTCTTCCCCCTACACACAGTCAGTCTGCAGAAGGGTCCCGACCTGAAACGTTCCCTATTCATCTCTTCCAAAGACGCTGCCTAACCTGCTGAGTTGCTCTCGCACTTTGAGTCCTATCTTTGCTGGTGTTTAGAAGAATAAAGAAAGGGTCTAACTGAACCTTCTAAAATTCTGACCGAGCAAGACAGGATGTGAGGAGAACGTGTCTCCAGACTGAGGTATCAAGGAGGAGAGGTCAGAGTCTCAGGTTATGGAGCAAGAGACTGAGATAAGAAATTTCCTCTCTCACAGGGTGGTGAATCTGCAGAATTCTTACCGTAGATGGCTGTAGGGACAGGTTGCGGAAACAATTTAAGGAGAAATTGTTCTCCTTTGGCATCAGGGGACAGAGAGCAGGAATATAGCATTGTTATTGATGAACAGCCATAATCACGCTGAGAAACAGAGCATACTGAATCACACTGAAAAACAAGGACTGAATGGCTTACTCCTGCTAGTATTTCCTATGTTCAGTTGTAAGCCTTTAGGTGAGAGTTTAAAGAAGACGAGCGGGGAAATTTTCTTTTTACACAGAAAATGGTAGGTAGCTGGAATGCGTTGCCAAGGGTGGTGATGGAGACAGGTACAATTAGGGTATTTAAGAGGCATTTAGATAGTGCTGCAATAACTCAGCGTATTAGGCAGCATGTCTGGAGGACATGGAAAGGCAACATTTCTGGCTGGGACAACAGTTCTTCAGACTGTGAGACTGATGGACACGTGGTTACACAGGGAATGCTGGAACATGAATCACATGCAGGCGGAGGAGATTAGTTTAACTTGGTATCGCGTTTGGCATGGACACTGTGGGCCAAAGAGCCTGTTTCTATGCTGTACTGTTCTCCGCCCTATGTATACAGTGTTAAGTGAGTTGTGAATAATGTAAGTCTAGAAGGAAATGAAGATGAAGTTGAGGAATAAATCAGCGATTTAAAAAAAAAGATGCTGCACTGGAGATACGAGAGGGTAACATTTGCCGCACGGTGAAACTACCCAAAGAGCTGGTCACTGATGTGAAAAGGCACTAAATTATCTGCATGTGACTTCATCAGCCATGAACGCAGGGTTGAAGTAGCCGTGTGACACAGATGGTGGAGTTATCACTGTTAATGTCAGGACCGAGGCAGATAGTTCAAATGTCTCAATCACTTGTCACTAGACTGAAACAGCACACGCTGAAAGGAATTGATTTACAAGTTGTGGGGGTGGAAGGCAGTATCGGTATTTTTAAACCCAAACCTGAAACACATCCACTCCCACCCTCGCCATGGTCACGGGGGTGACGGGGACTTAGTTATTGTGTGGGCAGTCACAACTTTTTATAGAACTTGGGAAGATTGATTCCTTCTGCTTTGTGGTCAATGGGACTTTAACTTAACACATCGAGGGCAGCCATCTCTAATTCCACCGAGAGGGCCAGGTAACGTCATCAGCTAGGCCTGAACCCACAAGCTTCTGACTCAGGCGAGAGACATATCCTGTGATGTACAGCCGACCTCTATGAAGCTGTTCACCAGCGGTGGCAGAATTCCTGGGCAGAATCGCACAGATAGCTAACCGGACGTGATGAATGTACTGCGGACGTGATGAATGCACTGTGCTGCGAAGCTCTAAAAAAGTGGTGCTGCCTCGCAGTGGCTGAGATTAAGTGGGACCTTATCTCCGTTAGTTTTTTTTAAAGAAATTGCAACAGTTATTACAGTAACCGTGGAGCTGTGCAATTGGCATGTGAAATACAGAGGTGGCTCTTAGAGTTATTTATTCACAAAATGCTGGAGTAACTCAGCAGGTCAGGCAGCATCTCAGGAGAGAAGGAATGGGTGACGTTTCGGGTCGAGACCCTTCTTCAGCTCTCTGTCCCTTGATACCTAAGGAGAACAAATTCTACTCGAAGGGTCTTGACCCGAAACGTCACCCATTCCTTCTCTCCTGAAATGCTGCCTGACCTGCTGAGTTACTCCAGCATTTTGTGAATAAATACCTTCGATTTGTACCAGCATCTGCAGTTATTTTCTTATACTGTCTCTTAGAGTTAGTCTTTAAAAGCCCAGGCCTTTAAATGGAGTTGCTTGTAAATGCACCAATTCTTAAGAGTGCAAAGTTTCCCAATCTAAATCAGCATTCAGTTGACGGGAGTGCTTGGGCAGGATAGGTGGCTTTTGAGACGCGCTTTAAAAACGCCACCATACTGTTTCAAACTTCCTGTGTCACTGTCAGTGTGTGCATGTGACCTTCAGCAGGGCCAGTCCACATCATTTCCATTTATGTTTATGTGCTGATATCGGAGCTTGCCTAAGTGAGCAGTGAGACAATTAAGGTCAAGGACTGTCAGTATATTCTGATGCATCTTTAATGAGTGCCGCAGATGTACATAGAATTCCTTTTAACCTTTCTAGCGGTGTTTCACCTCTCAGCACTGCGATTCTCACCAGTCCTTTCGCCTCTTGCCAAGTAATTCACCTGGTGTTGCCAATTCTCGATTGGGCGAAACAAGACAATTGGGAAATGGTGGAAATCTTCCTAACCAGACCGAGGTGTTATTCTGCATTTCCCACTTCCGGAGTGGCACTCTTAGTACACTCAGTGGCGCAGCGGTAGAGTTGCTGCCTTACAGTGCCAGAGACCCGGGTTCGATCCTGACTACGGGCGCTCTCTGTATGGAGTTTGTACGTACTCCCCGTGTGGGTTTTCTCCAGGGGCTGCGGTTTCCTCCCACACTCCAAAGGCGTACTGGTTTGTAGGTTAATTGGCTTTAGTAAAAAATGAAATTTGTCCCTACTGTGCAGTGTGTGCTAGTGTGCCAGGAACTCAGAGCATAGCTAGCAATGTCGACTCACAAGCAATGTGCCCTACTCCATTATAGAAGGCAATAAATAGCTCCACATCATGTGTTCAACAACTGCTAAATAATTGAAACTCGGAGTCATAGAATGACAAAATAAAAAAGGAAGCCATTTGGCCCATCACATTGCTACTGACCTAAAAAAGAGCTGTTGAGATTAGTCCAAGTATTTATTAAACATATCAAGGGTTTTTGTCTCAGCTAACAGTTCAGACAGTGTTCCAGACCCAACATAATTCTGGTGAAATCATACTTCCTCAATATATCTGAAATTCTTCTATTTAATTGTATTAAAACTCTATAACCTGGTTATTACCTTTTCTGTGCTAAATGAAAACGATCCTGTCTATTCATCCAAGCTCTTACATACTACAATTAAATCTCTCCTCAGCCTCCTCTACTTCAAAGCAAACTTCCCATTTTAGATGATTCTCCCTCACAATTAAACCTCTCTCAAAGCAGTCCGAGAGATCTCCTCTGAACTGTCAATAATAAGTTGGTGCACTTGTGGATGGAGAGAAAGGTTAAAGGATACAGAAGAATATTGATCAGGATATTGGATATTGGCAAGTCACATTGCAGAGTATAAAATCTTGGTTCGTCTACATTTCGGATATTGAGCACAGTTCTGGCCACCGTGTTGCAGGTAGGATGTGGAGGCTTTGGAGAAGATGCAGAAGATGTTCAAGAGGGATCACCCAAAACGTCACCTATCCATGTTCTCCAGAGCTGCCTGACCCACTGAGGTACACCAGCTTTTTCTGTCCATCTTCGGTTTAAACCAGCGTCTGCAGTTCCTTCTTACACCCTTCTATTGAACACTGAATGTCTGGTATATACCACAAAAAACAAATGACCTGCATTGAGATCTTTGGAAATGGAGTTTGTACTTTCTCCAAGTCTGTGGTTTCATTTGGTTTCCTTCCCCATCCTAAAAATGTGCTCATACTTAATTAGCTACTGTAAATTATCCTCAGTGCAGGGGGTTGGTAGGAGCATCAAGGTTGAATTGACATGGAATTGAGAGACAAAAGATTATTGGGAAGTTAATGGTGGGTTGGGAATGATGGTTCTGAGTCGATGGTCTGAATTGGCCCCTCTGTGTTATAAGGAAATGTAAATAGAGTACCCTGCTACAAAGAGTCCACCAGTCACTATGACTCCTTTTGATCAACTTCCTTTGCTCTCTGCCTCTCAGCCAAGCTTGGATCCAATTACCTACTTAGACTACACAAGGAAGTTTACTTTATAGACGTGTACCTTTGTCAAAAGCCTTGATCAATTTCATCAAGTGTACTACTCCCATCACTCCTCCTTCTAACCTCCTCAACTATTAGCACCCCCCGTGAGAGGCTCTATAGTACCTGCACATCCTTCTTCAAGGTCTCTGCATTGGTACAGTGCATGAAGGTAAGACCTTACCCTTGTGTAAGTGAATCAGTAGCACCTCATGCCTTTGGCCTTGGGTGCAACTGAATTTCCTGTGTAACACAGCCATGACTAAAATGGTTGCTGGTATACCACGCTACAACTCATTTACACCTTCTTCTTCTTGCGTTTGAGGCAGCAGAAGTTATGAAGCAGCTTCTGCTTCTGCTGCCTCTGTTTGTTATCGTTCGCCTGACAGGGCTCACCACGGGGAGGTCGACAACGTGAGCCCCTCATTTACACCTCTCTGGAGGTACTAATGAATTTCTAAGCCTACCTTTCTGGCAATGTGGCATGCCCTTGGTGCAGCACTAAAAGGTCAAGTTAGGTCATGGTTTCTGTGACTGGATGTGCATAGACCCAACAAATGTTTGGTTTGAAGGTAGATACAAAATGCTGGAGTAACTCAGCGGGACAGGCAGCATCTCTGGAGGGAAGGAATGGGTGATGTTTCAGGTCGAGACCCATCTTCAGAATTTTTCTTCAAAAATGTTTGGTTTGTAGGATACATCTTTCTGCAATAATGTGGATGTTACCTGAGCATAGTGCTTAAGGTAGAGATACTCTCTCTGCCATAGCATTGTGCCACATTGACAGGAAGTTCTCACTTCAATTACCTGCTTGGCCAAATAGGGCAACCTCTTCAAGAACTGTTATGCTGGTCTTCAATTGGCTTATGAACTCTTTGCAATGGAGATTTGATGATTAACTCAGACATTTTCCAACTCCTTTCATGGCCTAACTGCTTCCTCCATCTGTCATCTCCACTAGTCCTCCATCCCACTGTTCATAGTCCCCTGACCGCCTATATCCAGCCTGCAGCATGGTTCTCCTCCCAATGTAGAGGCACGACTCTTTCCCAGTTCTCGGCTGCCACCCCTCACAGTTTTACTGCCCTAGGCTTTTCTTTCTCTTCTTCCAACTCTGCCTCCTTGTGCACCCCTGATTTTAATCATCGGCGTCTCCCCATCTTTCTTTCCTTCGTATGTCAACTACAACAATCAAAAGTGGCAATTGGTGCTTCAGAGTATCGTAGTTGATGCTTTGCTGCAAATTTTGCCAGTTCTGTAGAACTACCCAGGGTGGACGATGAGGAAGTAAAGCAGCTCGCACCCTTCCCACTCCATCTGCACAGATCTTGAATGTTAAAACTCCCTATGTAAAATCTCTCCTTTAAAATCTGCATTCCAAGCCACCTCTTTACTTGAGTTGACTTAATACAGTATATCCTTATGCATGGCAAATTGAATTTTGTTTGATGATGCCCCATGCAAAACAGCATTGGACAGTTTTACTATGTTATTGGTGGTATTCCAATACAAATTGCTGTCAGTGCCTCCATCTCCTCAGTATGCTGGAACTTTCAAGGAGCTGAAGAGGGAAAATTTGAGCACGATAAAGACAAGTCAGCACATATTTCAAAGGCGTTTGTAGGTTAATTGGCTTCTGTAAAATTACCCCGAATAAGTAGGATGCGAAAGTGAAATAACTTAGAACTGGTGTATGGGTGATCGATGTTTGACATGAACTCAGAGGGCCGAAGGGCCTGTTTCCACACTGTGTCTCTAAAACAAAAACAAAAACAACCTGTAGACGAAATGTGCAGGAAGGAACTGCAGATGCTGGTTTAAACTGAAGATAGACACAAAAAGCTGGAGTAACTCAACGGGACAGGCAGCATCTCTGGAAAGAGGGAATGGGTGACGTTTCGGGTCTTCAGAAAGGTCTTGACCCGAAACATCACCCATTCCTTCTCTCCAGAGATGTTGCCTGTCCCGCTGAGTTACTCCAGCATTATGTCATAGGGAGAACATGCAAACTCCACACATGCACCACCCAAAGCCAGAATTGAACCCTGTTCTATGAGGCAGTTTCGTCCTTCTTCAGATCTGCAGAGTTCAACCTGTAGAGTTTGGTAGAATGAGTGCACTTGGTAGAAGTCGAATCGGATTTTAATGAGGATGAATATGGAAAAGTATCCTTGCTCTTATTTGTGTCGTGGGCGGTGACGGAGTCTGCCAGGATCTGACACATCTGCTGTCTTGTTCCTATGTGCTCACACTGCACCAACCAACCTCTTGCTTAAACCGGGCCCTTTGGATGTTTTAAATAGCGCTAACCCAAACATCGAGACGCAGACAACAACAGGTGTCCCGATAGCAACCAGAAGCAAGCAACACAACAACAGGCAACACAGCAGCATTTCGCTCCAGTTCTACCGCTGCTGTTTCTGGGGATCTTTCGCTGTTGTTTGCGACGGGGCACATGTTAGTCTGAAGAAGGGTCTCGACCCGAAACGCCACCCATTCCTTCTCTCCCGAGATGCTGCCTGACCTGCTGAGTTACTCCAGCATTTTGTGAATAAATACCTTCGATTTGTACCAGCATCTGCAGTTATTTTCTTACAATACATTCGTACCATCCTGCACACTAGGGACAATTTACAAAAGCCAACTAAGTTATTTTCTTATACTACCGGGCACATGTTAGTGGTGCCCCAGTGCCACTTGTTTGCACAACAGCTTAAGTCGGCAACCATAGCAACAACTTTTAACGCCATCATCCATTCTTGGACCCGCCCCCATAGGAATATTTAACTCCATGTCAAGTAAGAGGTGGACTTTAAGGAACATTTTAATGAAGCAGAGAGAGTGGCAGAGAGGACTCGGGAGAGAATTCAGCTCCTTGGCAGTTGCTCGCAGTGTCGCCGATGGCACAGCGGTGAAAAGGGAGAATTCACTGGAGGCCAGAAGTGGAGTTAAGTTCATAAGTGATAGGTGCAAAATTAGGCCATTTGGCCCATCAAGTCTAATCCGCCATTCAATCATGGTTGATCCATCTCTCCCTCATAAACCTTATTCTCCTGCCTTCTCCCCAAATGTTCTAGTTTACCTAGAAAAGTTGATAATCTACTGTACATTGTCTTGTTATGTTGTGTTTCATGTGCCTGTAAAGCTATGGCAAGTAAGAATTTCATTGTTGTGGTTCTGGTGCATATGACCATAAACAATCTTAACTTTGCAGTTCCTTCCGTAACTGTGCCTTATATGATCAGCAAGTGTATGGAACATCCAGAGTGTAAAACGTAGAGTAATGTTCATTTTTGAGGCCCTGGTATTCATTATTTGATTTTACAAAGGCTTACATTAATAATGGTTCCTTCTTATATCTCTCAGGAAAATCTTATGGTCCTTGAAATGTAATGAATACTTTGCTTTTTATCTATTTTGTACAAATAAAAAGATCCCATGATGAACAATAAATTGCATTGCCAATTAATCAATCTTTGAGAGTTTTCACAGAGAGAAGAATGTTGCTCAAGATACTGTCTACACATATCATGTGATGAGATCTAGAATATTGATGCCTGCTTAAGTACAGTACTAAATCTAATCAGAACTCAATCTAACCAGGACCTATTGAAACGCAGCACAAGTATGAATAGTTACATCTTTTTCCATGTTTGATCTGGAGGCGGTTGCAGAATATTGATTGGGGAAATATTTAATAGGAACCTGAGGGGCAACTTTATCACACAGAGGGTGGTGAGCATGTGGAATGAGCTGCCAGAGATGGTTCTTGAGGTAGGTACTATAACAATATTTAAAAGACATTTGGAAAGATACATGGATAGGAAAGGTTTAGAGGGATATTGGGGCAAACGCGGGCAGGTGGGACTCGAGGAGGTGGGGAGTCTCCAAAGAGCCTGTTTCCACACTGCTTGACTCTATTGTGGCTGAACACTGTTGCCAAAGACAATTTGAAATAGATGATGAGAAATGATCTCCTGAAGTCCAGGAAGTATCCCCTATCCACTTCCTTGTCAACTATGACACCCTGCCACAGATAGACACAAAATGCTGGGGTAACTCAACGGGCCAGGCAGCATCTCTGGAGAGAAGGAATGGGTGACATTTCAGGTCGAGACCCTTCTTCAGACCCTCAACCCGAAACATCACCCATTCCTTCTCTCCAGAGATGCTGCCTGGCCCGCTGAGTTACTCCAGCATTTTGGGTCTATCTCCGGTGTAAACCAGCATCTGCTGGTTTCTTCTTATACATTCAACCTGACATACAGTATGTAGTCAAATCCCTGACTTGTAGACTGAAGAGTCGGGTTTACAACGGGGATCTTATCGAAACGTATAAGATTATTAAGGGGTTGGACACGTTAGAGGCAGGAAACATGTTCCCAATGTTGGGGGAGTCCAGAACAAGGGGCCACAGTTTAAGAATAAGGGGTAGGCCATTTAGAACTGAGATGAGGAAAAACTTTTTCAGTCAGAGAGTTGTGAATCTGTGGAATTCTCTGCCTCAGAAGGCAGTGGAGGCCAATTCTCTGAATGCATTCAAGAGAGAGCTAGATAGAGCTCTTAAGGATAGCGGAGTCAGGGGGTAAGGGGAGAAGGCAGGAACGGGGTACTGATTGAGAATGATCAGCCATGATCACATTGAATGGCGGTGCTGGCTTGAAGGGCCAAATGGCCTACTCCTGCACCTATTGTCTACAACAGTGTTTACTTGGGAAGTGCTGCATTTTCAGATGAGATGTTAAATTGAGCTTCTATAAACCTACCCTCACGAGTGAACGTATCAAATCCGCAGCAGTAACCTGAAGAGTGCTAGTGTCCTGAACAATATTTATCCGTCAACCCTTATCAATAAAAATCAAGTGTTGTCAGATTGGTGCATATGGGTGATAACTACTGCAATAAGGTTAATGTAGTTTCTGCAACAGAAATAACTACATGAATACCTTAAGTTTGCTAAAGGCATTAAGTTAAATGCTTCATGAGATGCCCCAGCCCAGCCATTCAGTTGTAGTACATCACTACTCACAAAGAAAAGTACATGAAACACCTTCTCGGGAAGGAGGTAGGCAGCATTGCCCACATACATTTGATTAGTACGGCGGTCAGGGGTTATGGGGAGAAGGTCGAAGAATGGGGTTAGGAGGAGAGATAGATCAGCCATGATTGAATGGTGGAGTACACTCGATTAGTCGAATGGCCTCATTCTGCTCCTATCACTCGTGAACTTATGAAGACTGTGATAGAAGAAAAAGAGGCAAGTATAATACTTCCTGATTCCAAGTGGCCTCAGATGTAAAAATAAATAATTTGGAGTTAAGGTTGCCAAGCATAAGCCCATTAGACTTATAGGAGCAGAATTAGGCTATTCGGCACATCGAGTCTGCCCTGCCATGATTTTTCTGGAAGCTTTGGAAATTAAGGACTAAAGTTCTGCTGAGCATTCTGGAGAAACGCCAGTGAGGACGTTAACAAGATTCATTTAGAAAACATTCGCTTTGAATGCTTTAATCTATGCATATATTAGACAAGAAAAATATCATGCTTGATCGATGAACTGTAAGATAATTGTTGCTATGCATTCAACCAGTCCAGCTCTTTCTCATTAATGTTCAAACCTAGTTATTCTGTCTTTGCAATTGCCACATTTCACTTAAATACTAAATAAAAGCATAAATTTATTTTTCAGTGAGACGAATCTCTTATATTTCTGTTTGTCAGTCGGAAGACAGGGGGACTGGGAGGGTAAACCTGTCAGGCGACCAATCACAGGGTATCTGGGTGGGCTGGAAGTCATGTGACAAACATCCAGAAATATCTTCCATGGAAGTTGCCAAGATTAGTCCGAAAATAAATCTCTGCCTTAAATGATCATTTCAGTGAATTGCCGCTGATCAGTGGCTCTTTGTTTGTGCAGAAGGGACTAATTATCGAATATTAGTGGGAAAGAGGTGAAGGCTGGATTAATGCAGAGCAGCAATGATTTCACTGTTTGCTCTCTGGAACGTCTTATTGGCTACGATTAAAAAATGCTTGGTAATGGCAGGTTGCTGAGTGTTCCTCGGGTGAAGGCTGTCGGTCTGCGTTAGTCATCCAAGAACTATAAACATCACAAGACTCGGTTTTCCCTGTGGAAATGAGTGCAATTGGTGGGGGAGTGGTAAGAGATCTAGATAATGATTCATTGCAATCTGCATCCACTGGGACCCTGTGACCGAGCATGAACCCAACTCTGACTGGGTCTTGTTGATCCATCAGGCTATGTGATTAAAAACACAAATATATGGGTGAGGCAATGGAAAGTGGGTCTCAGCCCATAAGTTCATTAGTTATAGGAGCAGAATTAGGCCATTCGGCCCATCAAGACGTCCGACATTCAATCATTGCTGATCTATCTTCCCCTCACAACCTCATTCTCCTGTCTTTTCCCCATAACCCCGTACAAATCAAGAACTCAACTGAAGTGCTCTGAAATCGCCATGAATTGAAGACTAATTGGCCGGCTACCACAGCAAACAGTGGTAAGATCGTTGCTACAGCAAGTAAGAATTTCTTTGTTCTATCTGAGACACATGACAATAAAACACACTTGACTCTTGACATTTGTTGGTGATGAAGAAAAAATATGGCTGTTTGAGCAATGCAGAAGGGTAACAAAATGTCTGGTTGCTTTTCAATTGGCTATAAGAAGGATAAGGGTAAGGAAGATATTCGTCTGGTACGCAGGCAATGGAGCAGTGGTTGCTAAGAGATAATGCAAAGGGGTTATAACAAGTGTCAAAAAGCATTAAGTAGTGCCATTATCTCACGGCACCAGAGACCCAGCTTTGATTCTAATCTTGGGTGCTGTCTGTGTGCAGCTTGCACGTTCTCCCTGTGACCGCATGGGTTTTCAGCTCATGCTCCTGTTTCCTCCAACATCCCAAAGACGTGCTAGTTTGCGGATTAAATTGGCCCCGACAAAATTGCCCCCAATGTGTAAGGAGTGGATGAGAAAGTAGATTAACATTAGAACTAGTGTGAGTGGGTGATCGATGGCCAACCTGGATTCCGTGGATCAAATGGTCTGTTTTCATGCTGGTCGGGTCATATCCATGGGGAGTGAAACAGAGCTAACATTTCAGGTTGAAGGCCCTTTGTCAGATGGCCTGACGTGCTGTGTATTTCTGGCAGAATAGATTTGAGTGCCTGCATTGCCGACCCTTGTTCCAAGAAGCAGATTGTAGGATCAAACCAAAGTGGGGCTGTTTCACACAGCGGATTTGCCCTCTCATACGATGTGAGGTTGAGATCAAATTTGTCCAGGGAATGTGGGAACATATGAAATGAAGGGCAAGAAGTGACAAAACGGGATCTATCAAACCCGAGTCATTCTCATCCCAAGTCATTATAACTGGCTGACGATGAATCAGCAGGCAATTTTACAGCACTCTTCACCACTCACTGAAAACGGGGAGAGGTGCAAAGGGAACTGTGTTGGGTGGGGTACATTTTATTTAGGAAGGAGCTAAGATATATGTTTGTGGAAGCAACATCAGATGCCACTAGTACATTTTAAACAGTGGCATATTGTCATGCGGTCATGCAAAGAGGCCATTTGGCCCATCACACCGTGCAGGCACTTTGCAAATGTACGGTCTGACCTTGATTCCAGATCTTAAATTAGCTGTGGTTCCCATTACTGCGGAATGTGAACTGCCTCACAAAATCATAAACAGCTGATGTAATTGGACTCATTGGAGATGTACTGTAAATAATATGCTCTATTCTGACCCATTCCAAACCTGCTCCTCCTAAATTCCCACTCAACATGTATCCTGATGATATGTTTTAACATTCTGCGTTAGTTAAGGCAGTGTCAGTCACTCATCGTCATCTTAGTGCAAACATTGGGACATATTTACAAGTATCAGCTTTTCCTTTGCTCTATGGCTAAATCATGAATCCAACTATATGTTCACATTATAAGGGGTAGGCCATTTAGAACGGAGATGAGGAAGAACTTTTTCAGTCAGAGGGTGGTGAAGGTGTGGAATTCTCTGCCTCAGAAGGCAGTGGAGGCCAGTTCGTTGGATGCTTTCAAGAGAGAGCTGGATAGAGCTCTTGAGGATAGCGGAGTGAGGGGGTATGGGGAGAAGGCAGGAACGGGGTACTGATTGAGAGTGATCAGCCATGATCGCATTGAATGGCGGTGCTGGCTCGAAGGGCTGAATAGCCTACTCCTGCACCTATTGTCTATTGTCTATTGTCTATTGTCTATTAAGGCACTTCCAAAATAACATGGATGCACACACCAAATATACACTTTTTGTAAAAGCTTGCACATCTAAAAAAATCACCGATTCACATTTGGTTTAAGTTGGCGCCATGTTTGGTACATACATTGTGGGCCGAAGAGCCTTTTCCTGTGATGTACTGCTCTGTGTTCAATGGCCACACGAGTAATACACAATACACAATCGTATCCCAATCACATACAAACAGCGACAATTCATTTCAGAGTCTGAAGAAGGGTCTCGACCCGAAATGTCACCCATTCCTTTTTTCCAGAGATGCTGTCTGACCCGCTGAGTTACTCCAGCTTTTTGTGTCTATCTTTGGTTTAAACCAGCATCTGCAGTTCCTTCCCACACACCAAATAATTCAATTACCTCACTCATCCTAAAAGCTCGCCCACAAAAATATACAAGCACCACTGTGCATTAAGCCAATTTTTGATACAAAATAAATACCCACATCACTAACCTCATCCCCATATTTATACAACCAGCCTATTTTGATATCCACACAAGTGCAACTTCAAGTCAAGTCAAGTTTATTTGTCACATACACATACGAGATGTGCAGTGAAATGAAAGTGGCAACACCTGCGGATTGTGCAAAAAGGAATTACAATTACAGCATAAATTAATACAGAATTATTATTTTTTGTCCCTGGAGTTATAATAGTTAATAGTCCTGGTGGCCTGTGGGAAGAAACTCCGTCTCATCCTCTCCGTTTTCACAGCGTGATAGCGGAGGCGTTTGCCTGACCGTAGCAGCTGGAACAGTCTGTTGCTGGGGTGGCAGGGGTCCCTCATAATCTTGCTTGCTCTTTATCTGCACCTCCTGATGTATAGGTCCTGCAGGGGGGCGAGTGTAGTTCCCATGGTGTGTTCTGCCGAACGCACTACACTTCTAACATAAGCACATCAGCACAATTACTGACAGATGCACATGTATGTGCAAACACACTCACTTCACATAGATGTTATAGATATTGTGGTATTCATTTCTTAGATTCTTTATTCCGCCAGAATTACAGAATGGAATACTTTTGCCCGGATTCAGTTCCAAACAACAACAGCTCTCCAGGCACTCAAACTGCTTGGCTGTATGTTATGTTTGAACCAAAACAGAAAGAAGTAGAAGACCTTTGAGAACATCAGATCCCAGCCAGATCGGTGCTCCGGTTTCCACCCATATACCAAAGACGTGCAGATTTGTAAGTTAATTGGTTTCTGTAAATTGTCCTTATTGTGTATGATAGAACTACTGTAGTTGTTGTTGGTCAGCACGGACTCGGTGGGCCAAGTATCTGCGCTGTATCTCTAAAGTCTAAGGTAAAGTAAATGCTCCTGCTCTTCCTTCTTAAATTGTTATGGTGAGGCCCCAGGGGAGCAATTGACCAACGACTAAAAACTCTACACTGTTCAGCACTCACGGTAATCAAATGGCTTGATAATAGGACTGGAATTTGGAGCTGCCGGAATTTCAGCTATGATCCCATTGAATGGTGCAGGAAAATAACTGCAGATGCTGGTACAAATCGAAGGTATCACAAAATGCTGGAGTAACTCAGCGGGTCAGGCAGCATCCTAGGAGAGAAGGAATGGGTGACGTTTCGGGTCGAGATCTTCAGACTGCTGTCAGGGGAGGAGGTGGGACAAAGATAGGATGTAGTTGGAGACAGGAAGACAGTGGGAGAACTGGGAAGGGGGAGGGGAAAGAGAGGGACAGGGGAACTATCTGAAGCTAGAGAAATCAATTGTCATACCGCTGGGGTGTAAGCTGCCCAAGCGAAATATGAGATGCTGTTCCTCCAATTTGCGGTGGGCCTCACCATGACAATGGAGGAGGCCCATGACAGAAAGGTCAGACTGGGAGTGGGAGGGGGAGTTGAAGTACTGAGCCATCGCGAGATCAGGTTGGTTCAGGCAGACTGAGCGAAGGTGTTGAGCGAAACGATCGCTGAGCCTGCGTTTGGTCTCGCCGATGTAGAGAAGTTGACATCTGGAACAGCGGAATCAATAGATGAGGTTGGAGGAGGTGCAGGTGAACCTCTGCCTCACCTGGAAAGACTGTTTGGGTCCTTGGATGGAGTCGAGGGGGGAGGTAAAGGGACAGGTGTTGCATCTCCTAGGTTTGCAAGGGAAAGTACCTGGGAAGGGGGTGGTTTGAGTGGGAAGGGACGTGTGGACCAGGGAGTTACGGAGGGAACGGTCTCTGCAGAACACAGAAAGGGGAGGAGATGGGAAGATGTGGCCAGCAATGGAATCCCGTTGGAGGTGACGGAAATGTAGGAGGATGATTTGTTGGATTCGCTGGCTGATGGGGTGGAAGGTGAGGACAAGGGGGACTCTATCCTTGTTACGAATGGGGAGAGGGGGAGCAAGAGCAGAGCTGCGGGATATAGAGGAGGCCCTAGTGAGAGCCTCATCTATAATGGAAGAGGGGAAGCCTCATTTCCTAAAGAATGAGGACATCTCTGATGCCCTAGTGTGAAACACCTCATCCTGGGCACAGATGCAGCGTAGACGGAGGAATTGGGAGTAGAATAGAATAGAATAGTTCCTTTATTGTCATTGTAACATGAGCCATGTACAACGAAATTGTAAAATGTCAGCCAGTCAGTGCACCATTCAAACATTTCTAAAAGCTAACGATACATACAAGGTAAAATATTTTAAAAAAGATAAACAACTAAAATAAATATCATGAAAATAGCACGCATAAACACCCAACCCTACATCCTTCTGTCGATTTCACAGTCTCTTATTATGTATCGCCCCTGCGTTCCTTGGCGGCTACATTTAGTGCCTTTATAGCAGTGGGGTAAAAACTATTTTTAAGTCTGTTTGTCCTTGTCCTTGTAGATCTGTACCGTCTGCCTGACGGTAACAGTTCAAACAGGGAGTGTCCGGGGTGGGAAATGTCCTTTATAATACTCTGGGATTTTTTGATGCAGCGGGAACTGTGTAAGTCCTCCAATGTAAGTAGAGGGCAGCCGACAATCCTCTGGGCGTTGTCAATGGGGATAGACGTTTTACAGGAGACAGGGTGGGAAGAAGTGTAGTCAAGATAGCTGTGGGAGTCAGTAGGTTCTCTACAATGGCGAGACTAAACGCAGGCTCGGTGATCGTTTCGCTCAACACCTTCGCTCAGTCCGCCTTAACCAACCTGATCTCCCGATGGCTCAGCACTTCAACTCCCCCTCCCACTCCCAGTCTGACCTTTCTATCATGGGCCTCCTCCATTGCCATAGTGAGGCCCACCGTAAATTGGCGGAACAGCACCTCATATTTCGCTTGGGCAGCTTACACCCCAGCGGTATAAACATTGATTTCTCTAACTTCAGATAGTTCCCCTGTCCCTCTCTTTCCCCTCCCCCTTCCCAGTTCTCCCACCAGTCTTCGTGTCTCCAACCACATCCTATCTTTGTCCCGCCCCCTCCCCTGAAGAAGGGTCTCGACCCGAAACGTCACTCATTCCTTCTCTCCTGAGGTGCTGCCTGACCCGCTGAGTTACTCCAGCATTTTGTGATACCATTGAATGGTGCAGCAGGTTCAGTGGATTGTACAAATAGGGCAGCACAGTGGCGCGGTGGTAGAGTGACTGCCTCACAGTTCTAGAGACCCGAGTTCGATCCTGACTATGGGTGTTTGTACGTTTGTATGCCACTGAGTTTGTATGTTCTCCCTGTGACTGCATGGGTTTTCTCCGGGTGCTCCAATTTCCTCCCACACTCCAAAGACGTGATCGCTGGTCAGCATGGATTCAATGGGCCAATGGGCCTGTTTCCACGCTGTATCTCTAAAGTAAAGTAAAGTAAAGTAAACACACCTTCTTAAATTGTTACGGTACGGCCCCATCTGCTACTTCATATTATAAAAATTGCCATGGCTCTAATCAACGAAGATGAGAGTGCTCCCTGAAGTCCAGACCCAATATTTATCCCTCAGACAGCATCACTACAGCATGCGTATTCTCCCCTTTGCTATTTTAGGAACCTTGCCATACGTCAATTGCTTTGGAACAATTCCTACAGCAGTGACCAAACTTTAAGATCATTAGTTGTAAAGTGCAGTGGAATTTCCCAGATGAATGCATATTCTAATTTAGGGTCTGCTTCTCTAACTAAAGGAAACAATTATTCTATATCTAGCCTGTGAAATGCTTCAATTGGATAACTTCTCAATTATAACCTCAGGAGAACACAAAATTAGTCAATACAACCTGCCTTCTCACTTAACCCTCCAGGTCCTGACGTTCCATTAAATGTACCCAACTATGTAGCCAATACAAATCATCCCTGAGGTGTACTGTCCAGAGCGGAACGTAATACGCTTGGTGGGATTCGATCAAGACTTCTTACAATTCAACCTTCATTTCCTCTCCTTACTATTGTAGTCCCCATCAAGAGACACGTCAAGAGAGTTTCGTTGTCATATGTCCCAAAATGGAACAATGAAACTGTGCAAAATGGATATGTAAATGTAGTACTCTGTAAAACCCGTAATAAACAACAACGAAAAAGTTAAATATATATATATATAGGTGCAACCTCTTCCCTACAACCATCAGGCTATTAGACACTACAAACACCAAATAAGTCCGAACTATATAGACTCGGGGGCATTATTTTTTACTTTGCACTATTATTGTTTGTTTATTTGTCTGTTTGTCTATATATATTTAGATTTAGATTTTTAGAGATACAGCGCGGAAACAGGCCCTTCGGCCCACCGAGTCCGCGCCGCCCACGATCCCCGCACATTAACACTATCCTGAGTCTCCGGCGCTGCATTAGCTGTAAGGCAGCAAGTCTACCGCTGCGCCACCGTGCCGCCAGTGTATATATATATATATATACATTTGTATGTGTGTGTGTGGGCGTGTGCGTGTGCATGTGTGTATAGATATATATAAAGATATATATAAATATAAATATATATAGAGAGACATACAAGTGTATATGTATATACATATGCATATATATACACACATATACATATACACATCTCTCTCTCTCTCTCTCTCTCTCTCTCTCTCTCTCTCTATATATATATATATATATATATATTTATATTGATATTTACATATATATTTATATATATCTATACACACACACACACACATATATATATATATATAGACAAACAGACAAATAAACAAACAATAATAGTGCAAAGTCAAAAATAATGCCCCCGAGTCTACTGTATATAATTCGGTGTTTGTAGTGTCTAATAGTCTGATGGTTGTAGGGAAGTAGTTGCTCCTTGAGCTCGATGTTACAGATCTCAGGCTCCTCACCCTCTTCCCGATGGCAAGAATGAAAGCATGGCCAGGGTGGTTAACGATCAGTGGATCATGGAGTTGAGGATCAATGTTCTATTAGCTTCTTTAATTCATTTTTATTTGTTCAGCTGAGCATCCAAATTATTTTCCCCTTGAGGCTTTGCTAAGAGGTATGAAAAAGCAATTCCAATAACATATTGAATAATATATTACATGAGATCATGATGGGACGTTACAGTGCAGATGGTGAGAGAGTGCTTCTCCCTTTTGTGGGGGATCTGGGATCGGGGGGACACAGTTTCACAATAATAAGCCACTCATTTAAGAAGGAGGGGAAGAGGAATATCATCTCTCGAAAGGTCATGGGTTGTTAGATTACCTTCAGAGAGCAATTGAGGTCAAGTCATTTAATGCTACCAAGACTAAGATAGGACTCTCAGGGAGATGTCTACAAGATCAGATAAGTAATAATCCCATTGATTGGTGGAGTAAGCTTGACGAACCGTAAGAGTTAATTCCGGTTTAGTTTAGTTTAGATACAACACGGAAACAGACCCTTTGGCCCACCGAGCCCATCCCGACCAGCAATCCCCGCACATTAACACTATCCTACACTTGGGCCAATTTTTACTTTTTTTTACCCAGCCAATTAACCTGCAAACCTGTACATCTGTGGAGTGTGGGAGGAAACTGAAGTTCTCGGAGTTCTCAGAGAAAACTCCGTACAGACAAGCACCCGTAGCCGGGATCGAACCTGGAACTCTGGCGCTGTAAGCCGCTGTAAGGCAGCAACTCTGTCGCTGTGCCACCGTGCCACCCTGGTATTTAATAAAAATTCAACAGCTTGAGGGTTAAATTTCAGGGAGCCTTATTGGGAGAGCAGGAGCGACAGTACTGACACCTTTTTCTCCGACATGTATCTTGTGACTGCAGCTCTTTGCATTGCTGACTGGTCCAGAAGGTTAGATCACCTAGGATCCGTGCTGAGCGAGTCAACTGGGTTCAACATTGACTTGGTGGAAGGAGCCAGAGACCAGCAGTGGAGGAAGACACAAAGTGCTGGAGTAACTCAGCGGGTCAGAACCCTTCTTCAGACTCGATTCTGAATGAGCCTGAAGGAGGATCCCAACCCATAACGTCACTCATCCTTCTCCCCCCAGGGATGCTGCCTGGCCCGCTGAGTTACTCCAGCACTTTGTGTCTAGACTTGGAAGAATTTAGGAGATGAAAAATATTCTAGCTGGTAGTTGAAAGAGAATGTTTATTTAACGGGACATGGGCTGAGTTATGCAATACAGCAGGATCTGGTTCCTGTGTAGGATAAGCACTGCAGATGCTGGTTTAAATCGAAGGTAGACACAAAATTCTGAAGTAACTCAGCGGGTCAGGCAGCATCTCGGGAGAGAAGGAACGGGTGACATTTCGGGTCGAGACATGCATTCCTTCTCTCCCGAGATGCTGCCAGACCCGTTGAGTTACTCCAGCATTTTGTGTCTACCCAAGATCTGGATCCTGCTGTTTAATTTGGTGAAACATTCCGTGAATTGAATGTTTGTGAGCCGTGGCCTTTTGACTTCCCCGCTGGCAGCAATAGCCTCAGTTTCCACCTGATATTCCTCATGTGGGTGTCATCTGAGAGGTTGTGCAGTCACATCGACGGTGTCACCTTTCATCAACAGTTGCATCAAGGGCTGCCATTGTTGCGCACACACATGCAGCCATGTGACCACTTGTTGACCACCACAGTTATTCCTTTCCTGGAAACATTGCAAGAGAGCAAAGTCACAGCTAGTTTTGCACAAGCGAAGGACACGGCCACAAGTAAACACTGAGCCTGAGATAGCTTCTTCCCCCCCCCTCCACCCCCACCCCCACCCCACCATCGTTAAGTCACCGATCTAACTGCTATGTTTCTCCCGTTGCGGTTGGGATGCTGTGAGACAGGAGCGATCTCGTAGGCGATCTCTACCTCCTGCTGTGCTCTTCCCTGCAGGCAGCAGAGTGCACAAGCCGGGGAAATGCTATTAAAAGAGGCTATGTCTGGTTTCAGCCACTGATTTGAATTGAACTGGTGCACCACGCTACAGACCTCTTCACTGTCTCAGCGGCCATAAAAGGCCACTGTGCATGTTTTCTGTGGAGAGTTGAGGATTTACCCTCAATGTCAATACAGGCCAATGCCATATATCCTTACAGCATGGGACAAAGATATTGCAGCAGGGTTAGGAGAGAGAGATGGATCAGCCATGGTTGAATGGTGGAGTAGACTTGATGGGCCGAATGGCCTAATTCTGCTCTTCTCGCTTATGACCTTATGAGCACATTGAGTCTTTGCCAGCTGATAAGCAAAGGTGTTCCCTACTAATTTTCCTTTTTAACCTATTACACCCTATTTCCATCAGTACCTCTCCGTCCCGTCAACAACTTAGCAACGACCTACCTACTCACGCTTCTTTGGGATGAAGGAGGAAATTCAGGAATTCATGAGGAAAACCTGTCTGATTGCAACAGGACGAGCAGACTTCACCCAGACAAGACGGGAGGTCAGGGTTGAGCTCTGTTAAGTGCGTTACTCTATCACCAACCGATCCCTCAACCAACACCACTAATGTACCTTTATCAGTGTATCACCTACTCACGGGGCACAAAATAGCTGCAACAGTTACAATATTACACCAGGGACTACACTTCAAAAACACTTTTTGGGTGCAAGGCAAATGAGAAAATCCTGCAAGTGATGTGAAAGGCAAATCGTGCTGCATTTTCCAAGTAAATGTGATACCACTTCATGTTTATTATAAGGCTTCTTTTTAAAAACCTTGCAAATCTGTCAATATTCCAGCATCTGCAGTCTCTTGTGTCTCCAAATCTGTCAAGTTGAAGTAGAAAATATGAACAACTCTGATCATATTAAATGGCAGAACATGCTCAAGGAACTATATTTCTTTATTAATTTTTCAAGATGTAGGCAACATGGGAAATGCCCTGCCATTTAATATGATCATTGTTGCTCATATCGTCTGCTTCAACAGATTTGCAAGTTTTATTTTTAAAAAGGGCAATGTTTGAATTGCCCTTGAAAATATGCTGTTTAGTTTAGTTAGGTGATCATTTCAGTGACACAGCACGGAATCAGGCCCTTCGGCTCACCTATTCTCACAATGAGGATTAAGGAATGTCAACATAGGTGAAGATGCTACATTACTTGGAGGCAAGCCGACAGGGACGATGTTCCATGTATATCTAGATTTTTAGATTTAGATGTAGAGATACAGCGCGGAAATAGGCCATTCGGCCCACCGAGTCCGCACCGCCCAGCGATCCCCGCACATTAACACTATCCTACACACACTAGGGACAATTTTCACATTTTACCCAGTCAATTAACCTACATACCTGTACGTCTTTGGAGTGTGGGAGGAAACCGAAGACCTCGGAGAAAACCCACGCAGGTCACGGGGAGAGCGTACAAACTCCGTACAGACGGCGCCCGTAGTCAGGATCGAACCTGAGTCTCAGGCGCTGCGTTCGCTGTAAGGCAGCAACTCTACCGCTGCACCACCGTGCCTCCTCTTACGGCTAATGGAATCAAGAGATATGAGAAGAAAGCAGAAACGGGGTACTGATTTTGGATGATCAGCCATGATCATATTGAATGGCGGCGCTGGCTCAAAAGGCCGAATGGCCTACTCCTGCACCTATTTTCTATGTTTCTCTGTTTCCATGTACCTGCTGTCCTTGTCTTTCTTCATGATGGACGTTGTGGATTTGGGAGCTGCTGTCACAGTGGACTAGGTGAATAAATGTAATGTATTTTGGACGTAAATTTATAACCTGGCCCTGTTCCTATTTCTTGTGATATCTGGATCGACTAATGTGGAAGTGAATGAATTGGTTGGTCAGTCTGAAGAAGGGTCTCGACCCGAAACGTCGCCCATTCCTTCTCTCCTGAGATGCTGCCTGACCTGCTGAGTTACTCCAGCATTTTGTGAATGAATTGGTTGGTATGATTGGTGTTCATTTCATTGCAGTCAAATACATTGCAGGGAAATTAATGCCATCTCTCTTTCTTTTACCATATGGTGAATCTAAAAATTCAGCCCATCAGCACATCATGTCACGCAAATGCTGTCTTAATCTTTCATTTTACTTGTAGAATTAAAACCAGAAGTTTCAATGTAAGCATTTATTCATTTCTTTGCTTTCACTGTTTCTGGACTAATTAGTGTTGCGTCTTATTTCTTCTTTATTGATGCAAAGGATGACTCCATCACGATCCCATGTACCCCATGAACATAAGTATTCCTTTGCACATCCAATATCTGTGCCAAGATGTGGCCCTCTAATATTGTAGATAGACACAAAATGCTGACGTAACTCAATGTGTCCCAAGGAAGATTGGACCTCAAATTAGGGTGTGATCAATTGGACCATTAAGGAATTGACAACACTGAGATCCACATATGCAGGTAAATCATAAACTATTACTATAATACTTCATGAAATAGCATATCTGCCAACTTGCCATGACCTATACGTGGGATGTCAGCTTTTTTGTGATGTTTTGAGTCTTGGCAATATGTAATGGCAGATTAATGGCAGGGGAAATATTTAATCAGAATCTGAGGGGTAACTATTTCACACAAAGGGTGTACGGAACAAAATGCCAGAGGAGGTTGTTGAGGCAGGGACTGTTGCAACATTTAAGAAACAATTAGACAAGTGTATGGAGAAGACAGGTTTAGAGGGATATGGGCCAAACGCAGGCAGGTGGGACTAGTGTAGATGGGACATGTTGGTCGGTGTGGGCAAGTTGGGCCGAAGGGCCCGTTTCCATGCTGTATCACTCTATGACTCTCGGACTCTTTGTGGTTGGCAGGTTTTCTTCCTTAAAGAACGTTAGAGAACCAACTGGGTTTTAATGGCAATCTGGTAGCTTCATGGTCATCATTTAGGAGACTAACTTCTCAAACCCAGACTCTACAATGGAATTCTGCTTAACTCCCCTCTTGGTCTATGCAACCCAATCATTCTTGGTGAGAATGATCAGCCATGATCACATTGAATGACGGTGCTGGCTTGAAGGGCCGAATGGCCTCCTCCTGCACCTATTGTCTATTGTCTATTCATGATCTCACCATTAAAACTGCACCTTCTGCCCCTCTACTTCGCACTTTGCAAACACCTGTAAACAAGGATGCCTCTTCTGAACTAACCCTCGCCCCATATTCCTCCCACTCCTCCTCAGTTGCTCATTTTTGCCCTCAAGCTGCTAAAATAATTGCTCACAAAATCCCCTCATTGCACGATGGGAACAAACTTATTTTTGATCAATAACTTGGACAGCGTGTTCTCGATCGAGCTTGGTACATTTACAAGTCATGTCCAAAGTTGAGTAAATCTGTATTTTATTTACTCTTTCACTGAAAGTTGTTTTGCTGAGCGTCACATGTGATTACACGCTCGAGTCCTCCTTGTTCCCAGTTTCACGTTGCAGGTTTCTAATATGGGAAGAGTTATGTCGAGGATCTCCCACCACCCCCCCCCCCCCCCCCCCCCACCCCCTCACCCCTCGCCTCAGCTGTCATGTGATGCTAAAATGCTCTTTAAAAAGGACGTGAGCAGTCCCAGCTCAGACAGAACCGGAGAGCTCTACTTTAGTTCACTTCTGAAGAGAAGGCTCAGCAATTGAAAAGGAGATTCGAGGAAAGGAGCGAGAGAGAAAAAGCTGAAGCAAGTCAACAGGTTTTTTGAGTGGCCCTGCTTTATTTTTAGAGATGGATTTCCAGACAAGTATAATTCGAGAATCCAACACAATGGAGACACTGGAGAAGCAACTAATCTGCCCAATCTGTCTGGAAATGTTTGAAAAGCCAGTCGTGATCCTACCGTGCCAACACAATCTGTGCAGAAAATGTGCCAATGATGTTTTCCAGGTCAGTGATTGTCATGACATTTAATTTGATATTCACTAAGACTTTATTCCACTAGAAATATTTGACAGGGGACAGTAACTTTGGAAAATTTTCATCTCAAGTTTTCACCTAAGATTTTCAAATGTGTTACAGTAGCTCACAATGTTTCACTATTGCGCATGAATCCAAATATCAAATCTGGCTTCAAGACGAATATTCCTGGATAAGCCTTTTATAAAGTGTCTTGAAGGAGTATTGAAGGTGTAAATATAAATGCAATTTGTTGTTGTGGTCACCCTCATATCCTGTACTTAGTAACACAGTTGTCTCACTAGACCGTCCGAGTGTGGAGTTTAGAAGGATGAGAGGGGATCTTATAGAAACGTATTAAATTATAAAAGGACTGGACAAGCTAGATGCAGGAAAAATGTTCCCAATGTTGGGCGAGTCCAGAACCAGGGGCCACGGTCTTAGAATAAAGGGGAGGCCATTTAAAACTTTTTCACCCAGAGAGTTGTGAATTTGTGGAATTCTCTGCCACAGAGGGCAGTGGAAGCCAAATCACTGGATGGATTTAAGAGAGAGTTAAATAGAGCTCTAGGGGCTAGTGGAATTGAGGGATATGGGGAGAAGGCAGGCACGGGGTATTGATTGGGGACGATCAGCCATGATCACAATGAATGGCGGTGCTGGCTCGAAAGGCCGAATGGCCTCCTCCTGCACCTATTTTCTATGTTTCTATGTTTCTATTCCATACAGTTAATGCCCTACATGTGCCGCCTCCATTTCACTTCTTATGGGTGAATGTTTGCAACACAGCCCATCCTATACCCTTTGCCCACTCGCCAATTCCTTAGCCCAAAGACAGAGAAACCTATTGGACTATTTCACTCAAAGTCTTGCCTGAGTTCAGCCAACTCCACATTAACTTGAATTGAACTTGGGACCCTGTGACAATCTGAATGGGGGGGAAATGGTAAGAGAGGAGAGCAAGGAAGTAAGATAAAGGGAGATAGAAAAAGAAAGAATATAAGGAAGAGAAAGAAAGGGGAAATAAAGGCTTCAAGATGTTCTAACACCAGAAATGCTGGAAGACCTCAACCAGCTGCACAGCACCTGTGGAAAAAGGACATTTTAAACGTTTTGAGTCAAGCAACTTCATCAGAACCGAGGAAGCTGACTGATTAGCGTGCAATAAAAGCTTTTCACTGTACTTCGGTACACGTGACAATAAATTGAACTGAACTGAAGAGAAAAAGCAACTTAGTTTAAGCCTGAGAGAAGGTGGTCTAACAAAAGGAATAGACCTCCACCACCTACTCTGTCACTTTTACACTAACTTGCTTTCTCTCTCTCTTGATTCTGATTAAAAGTCTTTGCCATGAAATGTTACCTGGTTTCTCTTTCCACGGATGCTGCTTGTCTGCCTGAGTTCTTCCAACATTTCTGTTTGTGTTTCAGCATTCGGCCTCTGCAGTTTTATTTGTTTCCCATTCAGCATGTGCTAAATTGCTTTCCTGGCGATAAAGTATACTTTCCAAATGGAGGCAGTGTTGCAGAGAGAAACCTCATTAAAGCATGGCAGATTTTCTTTCCTGTCAAATGTAATAATGCTTTTAACCACATGATCCCTTTGCTGAAAACTTTGCAAATTGTGAAAAAATTGATATTTTAAGCATTTTTTTTTTAAAAACAAAAAAACGAGTATTGTGACCATTTCCGATGCAACATTTTTCATCGGGATACTTTGCTGATATTTATATGAAGTTGTGCTACGCTTTAGGCTGCCAACCCGTACTGGCAAGGGCGAGGAACCATGATATCAGGTGGCAGATTCAGGTGCCCATCCTGCCGACATGAAGTGATTCTGGACCGCCATGGAGTATACGGACTACAGAGGAATCTTCTGGTGGAGAACATAATCGACATCTACAAGGAGGAAGGCATCAGGTTAGCATCGGTAACCACCGCAAGGGGAGGGGTACGGCGGAGTTTTGGCAGGGAATTCGAGACCACCCTTGACACGGAGTGAGAAGGGGCAAATGCTTGTCATGAGCCATCACCCTCCATCCCATGATGTTCATCTGAGGTATTTGTAGGGTCATGAGTTATTTTGTGTTGAGCAGAAGGATTCACGACCTATTTTAGTCTTCCAGCAAAAACATAATGTGCTAGAGTAACTCAGCCGGTCGGAAGGACAGCTGGAGAACATAGACAGGTGACGTTTTAGGTCGAGTCCGTTCTTCAAAGAGTAGGTACTGTTTGGATAATAGAACCCTGTCAAAATTCAGACTATCGTATCCCTTCATTATTTTCAAGTTTTACGCAGTAAAACATAAAGGAAACCGGTCAGCAAACATAACTTATTAATGAAAATGATGTAAGGATTTGATAGGGTAGAAGCAAAGATGGTGGAAGATTCCAAAGACATTGGACCTTCAGATAGTTACTAATGTAAGACACGGAATTAAGGAGGGTTTTTTTTTAATGCAGAGAATGGTTCGAATGTGGAACTCAATATCACTTGCAACATTGAGGAATACCATTATATTTACTGGTTGGAAAGTATAGGGGTGGAGAAAGGAATCTAAGGATATGTTGATGAAATGAAATGAGGCAGACTGTGGAGAGCATAGATCCCACCATGGATTAGTTTGGTTATATGGCATTGTAAACCTTATGCCACTTTACCCACTGACATCTTCCCATCTGCAGTGGTTATTCACTGCCTTCGCTGACAACTGCAGCATAGCAAGGTTTAATAGGCAGAATCCCTTACAAGTATAGACTTGGAATGAAAATAAGTTCCCATTAACTTCCCATGAAATTTCCCATGAAGTTCCCATATGTGAATGTTAACTTTATACTACAAATTTAAGAATTTCTCTGCAGTAGTTACGGGAGATTAGTATGAAGTAATTTTGCAGCTAATACATACATAAATATAATCTTCAAAGTTGAAGTATTTATTGTGCACGAATGATCTGCTACACAAAGAGTTTGCATGCCAACAGTGACCACTCTACACAATGGACTAATTTGCAACTATGCAAACTTGCTTGTCTTGAAAAGGGGCAAAATCCAGAGAATGTGATAAGATGCCACGTGAATTCACTTTTATTTCTTTTGTGCCTGTAAAATTTGTTGGGGTAGAGGTGAAAAGTAAATATATCGTTCCTTAATACTTCTTTTGAAATACGAGGACACGTTTGAAAATGTGCTGGACAATAGAGAGATTTACATTATTTGTAGCTGACTCACCTCTGAGTCGGAAGGGTTCGAGTCCAAGGACATGAATACTTGATTTTAGCTGCGCTTCAGTTTGGGGGCATTGCACGGTCAGGGGAGCTGTCTTTCAGAAGAGATGTTAAGACAATTTCTCCATCACCTTTCCAACGGTCTGTAAATATCCTGGGACACTTATTCAAGGCATATTTATCTTAGTTTAGAGATACCATGTGGAAACAGGCCCTTTGGCTCAGTGATTCCACACCAGCCATTACCTGTTCACACTACTTCTACATTACCCACTTTCTCATCCACCCCCGACACATTAGGGGCATTTTACAGAGGCCAATTAGTCTACAAACCCACACAACCCCTTTGGGACCTGGGAGGGCATCGGAGCACCCAGAGGAAACGCACACAGTCACAGGGAGAACGTACCAACTCCACACAGAGAGCCCTCCAAGTCTGGGTCTCTGACACTCTGAGGCAGCGGCACTACTGGCTGTGCCACTGTGCCACCCTGCCATATGTGGAGAGGACATCTCCTCTTGTGGGAGAATCTGGATCTATAGATCGTTCTTTAAAATGAAGGAATTATTCAATTAAGATAGAGACAAGGCAAAAAAACCTTCCCTTGGAAGGTCCTATGTCTTTAGAAGTGAAATGGAAGTGAAAGCAGATGGTTTGAATATATTTAAAGCAAATGGATCCAGCTTCTTGATAAGCACGTGGGTGAAAGGTCAGTGGAGCTAGGTGGGAGGAGGGGTTCATATTACAATCAGATCAGCTGTGATCTTGTTGACTGGCAGAGCTTCCTTGATGGATCAAGTGCCCAACTCTGGCTCAGCAATCCAGGTCCACATGAAGTGTAAACATATTCTCCCTAATATCCCGGTGAACGTTTATCTCTTAATTCACAAAACAAGAGAATATCTGGGTTGCATATCAGTGTAGTCTGTACGAATTGTGTGCAAAATGGCTGCCTTATTTTTGAGCGTTACAACAGTGGCTTCTCTTCAAACTAACTAGTTAGTCTCAAAGTTTTTTGTGCATTTCAATTAGCTGGAAAACACTTCGGAGAGTTCCAAAGTTGTGAAAGAAGTTAGTTGTCTGTACACAAGTCTTTCATTTTCTCTATCTCGAAAGACCGCATTACAGAGCTGCAGTCAGAAACAGGAAACCTGCATAATATCTTCCTACGGCAAAATGACCAAGTTTAGTACCTCAACTGTTACACAGGCTCAGCTTAGCAAGTTCACTGACGACACCAGAGGACATCTGGTGTCGTGTTTCATGAGGCTGTACATTAAGCCGCACGGTGCATAGTTTAGATTAAAATGTCACAAAACAACGTCTTCAGCAGTGCTTTTCACTCACTGGTGACACATAAGTTATATTCACTTCCATTGCGTCTCTGCCCTCAAGGTCATCTGGTGAAGGTCTCATATATAAGCGCCATGAAAACTGGAAATTAGCCCAGCTATTTCTAGATGCACTCACGAAATTTGCTGAGCTGTTGGCTTCAAGAAATGATGACCATATTTATTGTTACATAATTTATTCAGAGTAATAATTTATGCACCTACATATGGCTTGATAGGCAGTAGTACAATGTGAATATAAAGATAAAACTTTATAAATAGGTAACAATCCTAAAAAAGCGCAAAGTCGATACCCAAGGTCTCATTTAATATAGATTGTCTTCGTTGTCAATAATATAGTAACAGTCGTTTGTTTGAGAGTAAGCTTTCCATCACAGCAACTAAAACATAGAGCCAAAATAAAATGTTCTCATGTTCAGAAGGCATTCAATGTGATAATGCGTCAAAGCTTAGAGTGGAAAATAAAAGCTGGTGGAATTGGAGAGAGCAAGCATAAATAGGTATATTTTTCTGTTTGCCAAGATGTTATGAGTGGTGTTCCAGGGAATTAGTGCTCGCACTTCAACTTTTGACAATTTAGATGAATCACTTGGAGGAAGGCACCAAACTTGCTGATGACACAAAGATAGGCATGTACGCAAGTCGAGAAGGAGATGTAAGAAGTTGCAGGGAGATGTGGATAGGTTAAGGGAAAAGTTGAAGGATCTGGAAAGGGAATGCAATGGGAGTTTAATATTATGTGATGTTGCCTATTTTAGCAAGAAAATTTAAAAAAAAGGCATATTATCCAAACTTGCAGAGCTCAGAGCTGCAGAGGAATCTGGGTGTTCTTGTGCGTGGCTTGTAAAGGGCTATATACAGACACAGGAGGTAATTAGGAAACCTAACAGAATGCGTCATCTACTGCTTGGGGAATTGAATGCAAAAATAGGTGAATTATATTTCAGTTTAGTTTAGTTTAGAGATACAGAACTGGCCCACCGAGTCCACGCCGACAATCCACGTCAACCCCTTCACACTAGGTGGTCACACTATGCTATCCCATTTTCTCATCTGCTCGCTGCAAATTTGGGGCAGATTTTATGGAGGCCAATTAACTGGGAGTAAACCAGAGCATGGGGGGGAACCTGCACACGGTCACGGGGAGAATGTGGAAACTCCAGGCAAACAGCACCCGAGGTCAGGATCGGACCCTGGTCTCGGGTGCTGTGAGACAGCAGATCTACCAGCTGCACCACTCTGCCACCCAGATATACAGGGCTTTGCTGAGTCATGTCTGGAGTGTAGTGCAGAGAATGTAACTGGAGAGTATCTGAGGAGAAAGTATCGAACCCAGATCTCTGGCGCTGTAAGGCGACAACTCTACCACTGTGCCACTGTGCCACTGTGCCACTGTGCCACTGTGCCACTGTGCCACTGTGCCACTGTGCCACCCTAAAGTCTGAATGCGTAAAGTGCACTCTGAGGCACCTGTAGCATCCCAACTTGGGAATGGCCAATGTTCTAGAACTCAAAATCAAGTAAACAATATCCCTGGAGCCTCCTTTGCAATTTTCCAATCTTTGCTCCTTATTTGAGGCTTTCACTTGTCTTCTTAAAACTTCTCCCCGACTCTTCCCTCCACAACACTTCCAAGCACATCTCCGACTGGGGAATAGAAATTTACCCTTTCCAACCAAGTTTCTAGTCAATTCTCATGATAGTGTTTGGCCTGTTTCCATATGACTTTTCAGTATATTTACTACATGCTGTAGTTATAGGCTCATACCGTGCTCAGGTGATAACATGGTGTTCAGGGACAGTGTCAGTAACCTGTTTTGCTACAGTTGGAAGGGAAGAAGGAACTCTCATGAGCATAGACAAATAACCGTGAAGGATGGAAATCTGCACCCAAACAGAAACACACCACAGATCCATGAGTATCTGAAAGGGGTGGAAGGTTTGTTTGTCCAGTGTCCTTGCGTCTATTGTAGGTTTCTGCCTTATTTTGACTCTCTTTGGACATGTTTAGGGGAAAAGGAAGAGTAAGAGGGGAAAAGGAATGAAAACCTATGTTTGGCGAGACCGGAGTAGGTCCTTGTGGAGCGTAAAACAAAGATACAGTGGAGCTGACCTGAATTTAGAGCAAAACACAAAGAGCTGAAGTAAATCAGCGGGTCAGGCAACATCTGTGGAGGGAAACCTTAGAGGCAATATATTTTGGTTTGCAACCCTTTCTTCGGACTGATTGTGGTGGGGGAAGAAAGCTGGAAAAGAGAGGTGAGGGAAAAAGGCTTGGCAAGTGGCAGGTGGAAGCAGGTGGATGAGAGAAAGGGGGATTGACTGGCAGATGGGCGGACAGGCCAGAAATGAAAAAGGCACCAAAAGGGCGTCAGATTTGATTTGCTTCCTGTGCGGTTTCGTCGTCAACAACAACAAAAACGACCCGCTGATGAAAATCCGTCTTTTTGATATCCAGCAGACCTTTGAAGAAAGGCAACCAGCCCATGTGCGAAGAACATGAGGACGAGAAGATTAACATTTACTGCGTCACGTGCCAGGTCCCCACTTGCTCAATGTGCAAGGTGTTTGGTGCTCACAAAGACTGCGAGGTGGCACCTCTACAGAATATATTTCAACAACAGAAGGTAAATTGCAGCGACCGTGGAATTTACTCAATTCAAAGCAGCAAATGCAAAACCATTAAAAAAAGTACGTACAAACATTGAAAATTATTCCCAGGAGAATAGAACACAAAAAACAGAGCAATTATAGATCACATCTGAGCATATTGTGCTACTGTCTGTGTAGTGTAAGAAAATAACTGCAGATGCTGGTACAAATCGAAGGTATTTATTTCACAAAATGCTGGAGTAACTCAGCAGGTCAGGCAGCATCTCAGGAGAGAAGGAATGGGTGACGTTTTGGGTCGAGACCCTTTTTCAGACTGACTGTCTGTGTAATATAAGTTCACCTCTCTCCCAAATCCTCCCCCTTTCTCCCTCACACCCATCCATTCTTCACCCCATCCCCGCCCCTCCCTCCCTTCTCTCCCTGTGTCCCACCTGCACTCACACTTATTTCTCCCCTCCACACGCCCCCCCCCCTTCTACTTTCCTCCCTCTGGCTTCACAATCTACAACTCTTCAATCCCATCTCATGCCTTCCGCTCTTATCATTGGCCTTTGTTTTGCCCGTCAAAACCCCCCTTCACCCATGCCTGCCTATTACCTGCCAAGCATTGTCCTGCCTCTTTCCTTTTCCAGCTTTCTTCGCCCCCCCCCCACAATCAGTTTGAAGAAGGGTCCTGTCCCAGAACGTCACCTACCCTTCTCTCTCCAACACCATATCTCTCGTTTCCCTTTTCCCTGACTCTCAGTCTGAAGAAGGGTCTCGACCCGAAACGTCACCTATTCCTTTTCTCCAGGTATGTTGCCTGACCCGCTGAGTTACTCCAGCTTTTTGTGTCTATCTTCCGTCACCTATCCATGCTCTCCAGGGATGCCGCCTGACCAAGTTACTCCAGCACTTTGTGCCCTCAAAGTAATTGAAGGATGGTTAATGAAGGACGAGGAGGCTAGGAGGAGATTTACACCGAACACAAATATCTGTTCATCCACGTAGTCTCCCTCTGTGCTCTATTCCACATAAGTAAAGCAGCTTGGAGGTGGCTGGGCAGCAAGGAGTTAAAATAACGTTATGCATGAGCTGCCTTGACGTTCAGGCTAATTTTAGTGCAGAAGTGTCGCAGTGCGGCAGTTGGTCGTGGGGCAGCAGGAAGGAGGAGAAAATTCTTTAGAGCTTCGATGCCCCACTTTTCAGCTTTCCTGCCTGATAGCTGGGAAATCAAACCCACACTAAGCTTCTTTAAATGTGCTCATGTCATTGTGGCTTGTTTCAGTCACTACCAATGAACAGAACTGAGAGTACAAGCCACGGGTTGTAATAATCCTGTGATATTTGGCCACCATTTGTCAAAGGTTTCTAACAGAGTGACTAAATGCAAGTTATATATAGCTGAGCTGCAGGGCGGGGGAAGGGGGCAAATACCAAAGTCACTGCATAACCTTAACAAGTATGCTTTGCGGGAGAGGATTGTTTGACCTCAATTGTTATCAGAGCAGTGCCCGAATTAGTTTGACTTTCTAGACGGGCTCTTTTTGCAAATAGAAAACCGGCCTTATTTCTCCCCAAGATCGTTGAGCTCATTCGAGTTAACTCAAAATACGTCAGGCTTTACACAGGCAAAATGTCCCAGCTATTTCCTGGGAGTGATAATTAAAAAAAATATGACACCGAACCTTTATCAAGGCATAGAAACGAAAAGCTGGTGTGACTCAGCGGGTCAGACAACATCTCTGGGGTAAAGGAGTAGGGTCAAGACCCTTCTTCGGACTGAGAGTCAGGGGAAAGGGAAACGAGAGATATAGACGGGGATGTAGAGTGTTATAGAACAAATGAATGAAAGATGTGCTAAAAAGTAACATGAGAAAGGAAACAGCCCATTGTTAGCTGTTTGTTAGGTGAGAACCAGTGCAGACAATAAAACTCAACAAGACGACTTTGAAGCTGGTGTGACTTGGGTGGGGGAGGGATGGAGAGCGAGGGAATGCAGGGGTTATTTGAAGTCAGAGAAATCAATATTCATATTTATGAAGGCATATGAATAGAATATTAGTCATATTTTATTGACCATAAAATATGGTCAATTTTACCATGATGATCCTACGGTAATGGTCAATACCATTATATTGGTATAATGAAGATTATTTCAACAAAAATAGAATATGGTATAATAACAATTATTCCCAGAAGAAGACGAGACATTTTTAAAGGAAAAAATGAAGATTTAAAACATATATTAAAAAAATTAAAGGATTTGAGGAGTATCTCCAAAGGTGGTGGGGGGGGGAGGGGGGGGGGGAGGGGAAGAGAGTTTGTGAGTTTTTGTAGGCGATTCCAATGCTTGTTGGCCGTCAGAGGCATGGCAACCAAGAGCAGAGTCATTTAATTGACAGATAATCAGGCAGACAGGGCATTATGACTATTTCAGAGGACATTACAGGTACAAGGGAGGGATTATCCCACGAAAGAATTAGGACACATTTTAATATGTGTATGTGACAACTAAAGTAGACCTGACTTGACTTGACTTGAATATTGAGATGCAAACGAGAGGCAAATCTGCACCTTCATCAGGTTGGTGGGTGAACAGGATTTGATGCAAATTGGGACACAAGTAGAGGTGGGATAGAGGACAGGAGAGCATTGAAAGTGCCTGACAGGAGCCCAATGTCTCTTACTCCCCTCAGGCCCTCAAAGACATTCATGTTTATGTTCAGGAAGGAACTGAAGATGCCGGTTTACACCAAAAATAAACACAACATGCTGGAGTAACTCAGCGGGTCAGGCAGCATCTCTGGAGGAAAGGGATAGGTGACGTTTCGGGTCAAGACCCTTCCTCAGAGTGAGAGTCAGGGGAGAGGGAAAAGAGAGATTAAAGAAGGCACGTAGAACTAACGAAATATATGCAATAAGCAACGATGATCAAGGGAGGGTGGAGCCCATAATGGTCCATTGTTGGCTGTGAGGAAGGTGATAACGAGTTACACAAACAGTGAAACTCAACGGGACAACATTGAAACCAGTACGACCACTAGGATGCGGGAGGGACGGTGAGAGAGGGATTGCAAGGGTTACTTGAAGTTAGAGAAATCCAGAGTAGAACCGCTGGTTTGTAAGCTGCCCAAGCGAAATACGAGGCAATGTTTTTTGCTGTGTTTCCACAGACAGAGCTGACGGATGGGATCGCCATGCTAGTGGCTGGTAATGACAGGGTCAACGCCATCACAGACCAGTTGGAAGAGACAAGCAAAAGAATCGAGGTATGGAGAAGCCAGGAGCAAACTTTGAGCAAGTGCGCCCCTCAAATAGATGCCTGCCTTCTTCCCTCACGTTCATGGCCACAGCTGTGCTGTTCCTTAATCTCTTCCAAAATAGACCATGTAAAAATAATCCTGTTTTTAAAAAAAAGGTTCCAGGGATTGGGAATGTGCATTCAGCTTCCCTTCAGAACTCCTTCAGAATGCTGACTTTATAAGATGAGCTCACATAAAAGTCGTAACTTTCAAGGCCTAAGTTCTGTGATCCCCTTCCTAAATTTAAATCTCTCCTCCTGCCAACACAGCTTCTTTAAAATGCTCCTTTAAAACTGCTCTCAGTCGCTGTCCCACCATCTCCTTCGGCAGTGAGCCTTTTGTTCATGAAAGAGGAATACGAGGGGGGGGGTACATTATTTGTTACTGGGCAAGAGCCACTCACTTCATGAGTGTTTGTCCGTTGACGATGAAGAAAATAAACTTATTACAAGTTTAGAGAGAATTAATTCTCCGCGTTCCACACTGGTGCTGAGTAACTATATTCTTGGAAGGCCTGCTTTCCATTTCTGATGAACATCCCAATTGCATCCCCTTTCATCATCCACTGATTAGTCAGCAGCAGATTTAACTGGAAGCGCTGCCTCAGAGCTCCAGCACCCCGGGTTCAATCCTGACCCCCCCCCCCCCAATGCTGTCAAAATGGAGAATGCTCATTCTTCCTGTGAGCATGTAGGGTCCCCCAGGGTTCTTAGGTTCCCTCCCATATTCCACGGATGGAAGTTGGCGGTGGGTCAATTGGCCTTTGTAAATTGCCCTTTGTGTGTAAGTGATAGAACCTGCAGGAGTTGGGGTGGGAGCAGGGTTGGGAAATGGAGGGGGGGGGGGGGAGAAGGGAGGTTCGCATTTGATGGGAATGTGGGGAGATTAATATGGTACTAGGTGCTTGGAGGTCGGTGCAAACCCAGTGGGCCAGAGGGGGGAAGATTTAATAGGAATCCGAGGGTAACTCTTTCACACAAAGCGTGGTGGGCGTATGAAACTAGCTGCCAGAGGAGGTAGCTGAGGCAGGGACCATTGCAGCGTTTAAGAAACAATTAGGCAGGTACATGGCTAGGACCAGTTTGGAGGGATATGGGCCAAATGCAGGCAGGTGGGACTAGTGTAGATGGGACATGTCGGTCAGTGTGGGCAAGTTGGGCTGCAGGGGCCTGTTTCCACGCTGTATCACTCTATGACTGTGACCTGTTTTCATACAATGAACTGGGTAGTGCCAATCCATGTTCATTCTGATCATGACCGTCAAATGGGTGAAAACTAGATAATAGATAATAGACAATAGGTGCAGGAGGAGGCCATTCGGCCCTTCGAGCCAGCATCGCCATTCAATGTGATCATGGCTGATCATTCTCAATCAGTACCCCGTTCCTGGCTTCTCCCCATACCCCCTGACTCCGCTATCCTTAAGAGCTCGATCTAGCTCTCTTTTGAACTACAGTCATTTCCAGCTCAGCTGGGAAGTTGTTGACCTCTTTTGGAGAGAGGTTTCCTTCCGCTGTGTTGTGAAGCTTTTGTCATTGGTTTCCTTACCCAGGAGAACAGTCAACACCAGAAAAACATGCTCATGGAACAGTTTGATCGTTTATACGCCACCCTGGAGCAAAGGAAAAATGACATGCTGCAGTCTATTTCAAAGGAACAGGAGGAGAAAATAAAATTCATCAAGGACCTGATCAAACAATACAAGGAACATCTCGACGGATCCTCTAAGCTGGTGGAGAAAGCCATTCAGTTCATGGAGGAGCCTGCAATTGCTGCCTTCCTTATTGTAAGTCACACTTAAGGTCATAAGTGATAGGAGTAGAATTAGGCTATTCGACCCATCATGGCTGATCTCTCTCTCCCTCCTAACCCCATTCTCCTGCCTTCTCCCCATAATTTGTGCATACTTGCGTATTCCTTTCCCTGAATATACCTGTTGACATAATCTCACGCCCAATAACGCAGAACGATAAATGACAACAGAGCACAAGAAGGATCTCGACCAGAAAAGTCACCTATTCCTTTTCTGCCTGTCCCGCTGAGTTACTCCAGCTTTTTGTGTCTGTCTTCGGTTTAAACCAGCATCTGTAGTTCCTTCCTACACAAACTTCTGCAGTAACTTAGCGGGTCAGGCAGCATCTCTGGAGGATATGGATAAACAAAGTTTTGGGTCGGGACTTTCCTCCACACTTCCCAATCATTGTATGTTAACAGTTGTGTCTCTCTCTGCCGTATTGTTGTATTATCTTCTATGGAAACATTGGATTCCAGGCATGTGATTTTAAAAAACAATGCTGAAAAGAATAATTTGGAGGGCATTACAATGCAGCAGAGTATTGTCCTCCAGTCCATCCCATTCCGCCACTTCTCAATCACACCGAGTGTCAGGCACAAAGCCACAGCAACTCCCAGCTATTAAACCGGCACAGAAACATCTGCCTGGATGCACAACATCACACCCAATGCCAGATGTGCTGAGCTCACAATCAACAGCCTCCCTCGGGCCGGAGGTCTGGGGCTAATCTAATCCATATTTCAGGCAATAAGGTCAGCTTTGTGCAGCACAGCAACAAAAGCTCTCTGGGAAGCTAGTTTCGCCTAACTTTTGTAAGCGTAGCATCTCACTCCCTCCAATGTTGCTCACTCCCTCTCTCTTATTTCGCTTGGGCAGCTTACACCCCAGCGGTATGAACATTGACTTCTCCAATTTTAGATAGTTCCTCTGTCCCTCTCTTCCCCTCCCCCTTCCCAGTTCTCCCTCTATCTTCCTGTCTCCACCTATATCCTTCCTTTGTCCCGCCCACCTGACATCAGTCTGAAGAAGGGTCTCGACCCGAAACATCACCCATTCCTTCTCTCCTGAGATGCTGACTGACCTGCTGAGTTACTCCAGCATTTTGTGAGATAAATACCCTTTCTCTTGGATGTCAGTTACACTTACAGATTTAATAGCACTTTTTAAATACTTTTATTAGAAAAAGTAAGGGGCAGCACAGTGGCGTTGTGGCAGAGCTACTGCCTTGCAGGACCGGAGGCCTATGTTCGATCCTGATTACGGGTGCTCTCTGTGTGGAGTTTGCACAGTTCTCCCTGTGGCCACAAGGGTTCCCTCCGGGTGCTCCGGTTTCCTCCGGGTGCTCCGGTTTCCTCCAACATTCCAAAGACGTGCAGGCGAGTAGGCTAATTGGCTTCTGCAAATTGCCGCTTGTGTGTAGGATAGTGCTAGTGTGCGGGGTAATAGCCGGTCAGCACCGACTCGACGGGCCAAAGGGCCTGTTTTTCCACACGGTATCTCCAAACTGAACTTTTCAGGGTCAAGACAAGCAGAATGATCACAAGTCAGTGTGCACAGTGTGGGCTGATTGACAAAGTTTTTCTTCAAATTGTCTGATAGAACTGCTGGATCATTTAAAAAAAAATCTAATCATGTTTTTTTCCATCTTTATGCAGAATTCAAAGAACCTCCTAGAAAAGTAAGTATTTGTGAATTTTGTCACTTTATTATGATTGTACTTCAATATTCCCTATTTTTTTTAAAAACACTCAGGGCTTTGTATTAGATTAATTAATCAGTGCGTTTAACTCGGTCTTATTTATCCCTTGCACTCCAGTAAGCATTTTGTTTAAGTAGTGCATTTAATGAATAACAGGATCAATTGGGCATTGTTAAAGTTTCTTTGCTCTTCGGCTAAAGATCTGTGCTAATTTGATCTATTTTTGTTCCACTGTCATTCCATATCCCTTGATTCACTTGGTGTACAAATAGAACTTAATTATTGACTTGGAATCAAATTTCAGAATCGTTGATGCCTCCCGAACCTCCCATATTCCAAAACACGAAGACGGCTTTGAGGACATGGACCAGTTTTCAGTCAATCTGGAACTGGTAGAGGAAACGCTGAGAAATATAAGATTTGTAACAGGTAGGCTGACTTCAGATATTGTCCTTTTGGCAAGAATAAATTAACGTTGCAATATGGAGAATGAGTAGTGTGGGAGATAGTACAATGATCTTTCCATCCTCCCACTGCTGGCAGCACCAAGACACAACATAAAGCACAAGTTAACACTCTTCAGAAAGGCTGCATGAAAGGGGCGGCACAGTGGCGCAGCGGTAGAGTCGCTGTCTTACCTGGGTTTCGATCCTGACTACGGGTGTACATTCTCCCTGTGACCTTGTGGGTCTTCTCCGGATGCACCGGTTTTCTCCCACAATCCAAAGATGTGCAGGTTTGTAGGTTAATTGGCTTCTGTAGATTGTGGGATAGTAGTGTGTAGGATAGAACTAGTGTACGCGTGATTGTTAGATGGCATGGACTCGGTCTGTTTCCATGTTGTATCTCTAAACTAAACTAAAGAGTAGTGCTAATAAATGCCTGAGTAAGTCAGCGGATATAGGAAGGAGCAAAGAACAGAAGGCCATTCAGCCAATCTATTCCACCATATATTTAGTCCTACGCCGATTCACATCTTGGCTTCGTGTTGGTTCCAGGACTCTTTAGACAAACTAAACATTAGGTAACTGGAAAGCGAGCAGACTCTGACAAATCATCAGATGATAAGTTGGGTCACAGCCGTCACTGTATCATTATCAGTGACTGGAAATTCAAAACTGATTTCTCTCTCTTTAGAATTTAGAGATACAGTGCAGAAACAGGCCCTTCAGCCCACTGAGTCCGCGCTGATCAGCGATCACTTCGTACACTAGCACTATCCCACAACCAGGGGACAATTTACAATTTTACCGAACCCAATTACCCATCAAACCTGTACAACCTTGAAGGCTTGTATACACTGGAATTTAGAAGGATGAGAGGAGATCTTATCGAAACGTATAAGATTATTAAGGGGTTGGACACGTTAGAGGCAGGAAACATGTTCCCAATGTTGGGGGAGTCCAGAACAAGGGGCCACAGTTTAAGAATAAGGGGTAGGCCATTTACAACTGAGATGAGGAAAAACTTTTTCAGTCAGAGAGTTGTGAATCTGTGGAATTCTCTGCCTCAGAAGGCAGTGGAGGCCAATTCTCTGAATGCATTCAAGAGAGAGCTAGATAGAGCTCTTAAGGATAGCGGAGTCAGGGGGTATGGGGAGAAGGCAGGAACATGGTACTGATTGAGAATGATCAGCCGTGATCACATTGAATGGTGGTGCTGGCTCGAAGGGCCGAATGACCTCCTCCTGCACCTATTGTCTATTGTCTATTGAAGTGTGGGAGGAAACCGGAGCACCCGGAGAAAGCCCATGCAGACACAAACTCCATAGATACAAAACTCCGTACAGACAGCACTCGTAGTCAGGATCGAACCCAGGTCCCTTCCCTCGTAAGGCAGCAACTCTAACCTTGCGCCACCATGCCAACCCATTGCTCAAGGGTCACGAGAACCATTTCTTGCAGTCTTATTATTGTACATGGCTCTGATCAGTTAACAGCACACACTTGGCACTGAGGTTGAGTACGCAGCAGATGCAACACCAAAGGAGACATTGTTCATCGTACTGTGCTCATCTCACCATTGAAGGAGCGGTTCAATTATTCCCTCTCCAACCTTCCCACTAAACGCCACACCTGTGAGTTTAGGAATACTTGCAAAAAAAAGTTTGCTGTCCAACTTGGTTTATTTTCAACCAAGTATAATTTGGGAAATTCTAGGAGTTATTGAGTAATTTTTCAATTTCAGAATTGCATAAAATCTCCCAAAAACTGTCCATGTGGAATCTCAGTTTAACAGTTATCATCGCAAAGCAATAGTTCAAAACAAATAGAGCAGAAGCCTAGTTTGCAAAGATTTTGCTTTGAAACATGATTTACAAATCTGAATGTTTTTCCTCTAGAAGAAGATGAAATTGAGGAAGATGTGGAGACTGAGGATGAGGTTGATGATCAAGCTAATGGTGAGAAAAATAGATCATTTAATTAACAAAGAAATCCAGTTGAATTGCATTAAGTTTACCTTTGTACATTTGACAAGAAACCTACAAAGAATCCAAAAGATTAATTCAATCCAGTGCATTTATTGAGATGATTATCAATATAACTATTTCTGCATTATATCTCTAAACTAAACTAAAATAACTAGATAAGCAGGAAATTGTTCACTCAATAGTTTCTCATGGCTAACATTCTCTTTGTGTCTTCTGTAAAGTGGAGTTTGTCTAATAGGGTGCCACTTACTCACACTTTCCCATTCACCCATCATCGCCCTGCTCCCAATCTACCAACCCATCATATCTTCCCTGTCACTATATCATCCAGCCCACAACACTGTGAGCTTGCAAACCATTTGCTTTAAACCCTGACACAGGCCAGGGTGTGGGAAGTAGTAATGGCCAATGCTCACGGCTGGGCGGTCATGAAGTAACATCCCCCCCCCCTCCCACCCCCATCCCACCTTTGTTCCCCTTTGTGCACTGCCTTTAGCTGAAATGCGAGTCTCCTTGGCTACCTGGCATTATTTAGCCCAGCAGAGACTAAAACATACTTGGTATGTGTGAGATGGCTGCACATTGGTCAGCATTGGCTTAAGAGGACAGGGACAGTTTCTTCCTAGCTGTAATCAGGCAACTGAACCGTCCTCTCACCAACTATAGAGTGGGCCTGACCTTCCATCAACATCATTGGAGATCTTCGAACTATCTTTAATTGGATCTTACTGGACTTGATCTTGCACTAAACGTGATACTCTATATCCTATATCTGTACACTGTGGATGGCTTGATTGTAATTATGTATAGGCTTTTCATTGACTGGATAGCATGCACCAAAAAAACTTTTCATTTTATCTTGGTACACGTGACAATAATAAACAAACCAATCTAGATTAGAGGAGAGTTCTCTGTCTTCAGTCATGAAATGATATTCAGCCAAAAGGATTAAATCCATTAGAATCTAATTTTTAACCTGTCAATTGTTTAGTTAGAATTATTGACTAGTTGAAGTTAATAGCCAGCCTAAGTACTGTAATTTATTCTCGTAGTTTCATGTTCGGAAGCTGCAGTTACGTTTCATTTAACAATTGACAAATGATCTTGTCAAATAATGTTGCAACTCTTGAATAAAGAGTAAGAAAGGCTCAGCAAATCTTACTTATTGAGGCTGGATAGATACCGAGATCAAACTGCAATACTGTGTCTGTTAATAATGCCAGGTCAGCCATCTCATTATAATCTATGATGTAGAAAAAGTGCATTGTTTGAATGCTGGCGTTAGCTATTGGGATCCTTCAACACAAGGCCAGCTTGCCCTGTGGGCTCGAGTCTCATTACCTTGCATTGTCATTGTCATCCAGGCTATCAGCATCATATGGTATCCATTAGCAGAGGTTGGTAGTATCCATTAGCAGAGGTTGCACAAATACAAGATATCGTTGGATAGTGAAGAGAGAAAAATCGGTGATAATGGGCAGGAAAACATTGAGCTACGATGGGCAACCACAACTTTTTTTTTACACAAAGGGTGGTGGGTGTACGGAATGAGCTGCCGGAGGAGATATTTGAGGCTGGTACTACTTTTAAGAAACAATTAGACAGGTACAGGGAGAGGACAAGTTTAGAAGGATATGGGCCAAATGCAGGCAAGTGGGACTAGTTTAGATGGGAGAAGTTGGTCGGCGTGGGCAAGTTGGGCCGGAGGGGGCCGGTTTCCGCACTGCATGACTCTGTGACTATGACAACCAAGGAATGGTTAAAACACTCTGGGAAGGGGCGATGAGTAGTGATGGTATTGCAGATGTGGAATCAGAAGGGTTATAATCTTTGTTTTATGTTTGCTTCCACAGACCAGCAGTGATATTGCCTTGGCAGCGTCAAATCTTTGATGTCTTGCTTTGAGACTTCGAGCACCTGTGAGGAGGAACACCTTGTGTGAATATTTGGGATAGTCCTCGCTCTGAAGCCAAGGAGGAAGACAAATTAGATTGACAAACTCCTTTTTGTTCGTTAAACACATTTACAAAAAAAAAAAAAAAAAAATGTTTTTATATGGGGCAAAATGGATGGTTTTGTACATTTTATATTTTTGTATATGATACAAAAAAACAGACTCATTGTCATTTTTAACGCAATTTAAGGTTTTGGGATTACATGCCTGCCACTTCATTAGTATCTTAGATTGATCTCTGCTGCATAACAATAGATGGCAATCGGTATTTAAACTAAAAGCCTCCCTAGATCCCTAGGTGAAGCTTAACACATGACAGGGATTTTAGAAGAAATCAAGAAATTAATATTGAATTGGTGGAAATGAATTTTCAATTTAAAGTGACTGAATGTCGGTGACTTGAAATTAAAATTGGGAAATGATACAATTACACAACTGATCAGTCAGCATCTGAAAGTGTTAGAGATTTTTGGGGGTAGTTGATTCCTGTAAACTCGGTTTTAAGTAACCTTGTAGGTTCCATTGTGCTTGTTGCTTAATTTTCATGCCTGTAATTTTGAATTTATTGAATGTAAATAAACTTATTTATATGATGTTCTCCAGTTTACCTGAATTTCTTGCAAGTGTCCGATTCTTTCTATCCATCCACCAATACTGACCAGCATTGAAATTAGACACAAAGTGCTGGAGTAACTCAGCAGGTCAGGCAGCATTCCTGGAGAAAAAGGATGGATGACAGGTCAGGTTGAGACCCTTCTATAAAATTATGAGAGGAATAAATCGGGCAGATGCACAGAGTCTCTTGCCCAGAGTAGGTGAATAGGTGACCAGGGGAAATAGGTTCAAGGTGAAGGGGAAAAGATTTAATAGGAATCTGAGGGGTAACATTTTCACACAAAGGGTGGTGGATGTCTGGAGCAAGCTGCCAGAGGAGGTAGTGAGGCAGGGACTATCCCAACATTTAAGAAACAGTTAGACAGGTACATGGATAGGACAGATTTGGAGGGATATGGACCAAACACGGGCAGGTAGGACTAGTGGAGCTAGGACATGATGGCTGGTGTTGGCAAGTTGGGCTCTAGTGTTGAGGTGGATATCCAGAGACAATACCACAGCCCAAATGACCATTGACTTGGTAATCAGTCTGCAGAGATGGTTCTGGGATTTGAACATACCCTCACATTGATACCCACTATCCTGAAAATAAAAAGGTGACATTTGTGGTCCAGCGCTTTGCGAGATTAATGATGTGGATGCTGTTATTGTACAAATATTCTGGAAACTTTCAACAAAGCTCTTCAGCGGGTAGTCCATAGAGCTCAGAAGACTATCGGAACACAGCTACCAGCCTTGGAGGACATCTACAACACACGATGCCTCAGCAAAGCCACCAGCATTCACAAAGACTCTTCACACCCCTGCAATAGTCTGTTCGAAATTCTACCATCGGGCAGACGCTACAAGGCCTTCTACGCCCGCACCTCCAGACTCAGGAACAGCTTCATCCCCAGGGCCGTAGCTGCTATGAACAGATCCTGCTGAGCCGGATGGTCACATCGCACAGTGAACCGGCACAGACCTACTTGAACTTTATACTGTTTTAAAACTGTTTCTAATTTTGTTTCACTGGGTTGTATAAATTTATACTGATTAGCTAATTAATTTATTGCATCGTATGGGAGGCGCATTCCCGATCTCGTTGTACCCCTGTACAATGACAATAAAGATATATTGTATTGTATTGTATGGTATTGTATGAAGAACTACTATATCAGACATGAATTGCCACACAGATTGGCCCACCTCCCCCATGCTGTCCAAGATGCCCCATCAAAGCTAGATACATTTGTCCACAGTAATAATTGGATTGTTTTTGTACCTGCAGTTTTTCTATGGCTGTAATGCTGTATTCTGCACTCATACAGAGTAGAGGCAAATTTGCATCCAATCAAGGCAAATCAGACTGTACAAGAGCACATCTTTTGCGCTACCTGAAGTGTTTATGTATAGTCATTTTTTTTTCTTCAATAAATATAAAACAAAATTCTCATGGTGACATTTACCACCAGCCTATTAGATCAGATGGACCGGCAGATTTTGTATTTCCATCTCCTGACAATTAGTGTAGACTTCTGGATTACGACACCAATTGCAAAAACTATTTGTTCAACCAACTCCTGTTTAAATTCAAAGCAATATATTAGCAAACAAATGAAATTGTAAGACTCGCTGATTCGCTTTTGCCAGTCAAATGTCTCATCGTTTTGTTTATTGTCAGGTACAGTGAAAAGCTTTTGCTGTGTGCTAACCAGTCAGTGGAAAGAATATACATCAAGCCATCTGCAGAGTACAGATACATGATATAGGAAATACGTTCAGTGCAAGATAAAGTCCAGTAAAGTCCAATTAAGGATAGACTGAGGGTCCCGCCCCCCCCTGACATCAGTCTGGAGAAGGGTCTTGACCCGAAACATCACCCATTCCTTCTCTCCTGAGATGCTGCCTGACCTGCTGAGTTACTCCAGCATTTTGTGTCCTTCCTTTGTCCCGCCCCCCTGACATCAGTCTGAAGAAGGGTCTCGACCCGAAACGTCACCCATTCCTTCTCTCCTGAGATGCTGCCTGACCTCCTGAGTTACTCCAGCATTTTGTGAAATAAATACCTTCGATTTGTACCAGCATCTACAGTTATTTTCTTACACTACTAGTAGCTCAGGATCACTCTCAAGTTGTTGAAAGGATGGTTCGGTTGCCTGATAACAACTGAACCATCCATCTGAACAGCTGGCAACACACTGTTGCTGTTGTCTTTCTTCCAATGATGTCATGCACATGCTTTTAGGAAGAGTGTCTTGAAGTGAAATACTCAAGAGTTAACCAGGTTTATGTTTCCAAACTCTACATTCCACCGGGACATATAATTTGCAATTTTATCATGCCACTGTGGCCTGGGTGCTTCCATTGCTTGTGGAATGAATTGTTAGGGTGCAGGATTTCAATATCTTGGGGTAATCAACAGTTCATGGAGACTTGCCAATTCAAAGAGGTTTTAACAGTTAGGAAAGGATGGGGAGGGTGGAGGGCTTTAATCGCTTACACAATAATGGCCTATGAATTCTTCAACGCCCACATAGATGCAATAATCCAGCAATTAGCAATGTATCAATGACCCCTTTTGGCCTTGAGCCCACTGCTGAAAATCATGGTAGCGTTCAAAGGCCCAACACACCAGGAACTACTTTTAGTTACGTTTCGAGATACAGCGTGGAACCAGGCCCTTCGGCCCACCGATTCTGCACCGACCGATGATCACCCGTACACTAGCTCCTTCTTAAACACTGCAGACAATTTACAGGGGCCACTTTAACTACAAACCCACGTGTCCTTGGTATGTGGGAGGAAACCGGAGCACCCAGAGGAAACCCACGCAGTCACAGGAAGAACGTACAAACTCTATCCATACAGCACCCGAGGTCAGGATCAAACCTGGGTCTCGGGAGGAGAGGGTGGGGGAATAAGAGGGGGGGGGGGGGGGGGAGGGGGGAGGAATAAGAGAGGGGGGGGGATAAGAGGGGGGCAGTTGGGAAAGCTGCATGATGGTAGGGGACCTAAAGGATAACATTGAATTATACAAATTAAAGAGAATTTACACGAGTCTCATTCCTCGTCACTGATCTTGCTCAAACAGGCTCCTTTAATTCATGTTGCTGCAGTCTCTCACTTCTTTCCTCCAGAGCTCATTCCAAAACACCGCTGTCTGCATCCTAACTCCCACCAGTCCAGTTCCCCCTATCACCTCTGTGCTCAGTGACCCATGCAATCCATGTTAAACAACTCCGCTTTAAAATTCAGAATAAAAGGACGTACCCGTAGAAAGGAGATGAGGAGGAATTTCTTCAGCCAGAGGGTGGTGAATCTGTGGAATTCTTTGACACAGACGGCTGCAGAGGCCAAATCATTGGGTATTTTTAAAGCGGAGATTGACAGGTTCTTGATTGATAAGGATGTCAAAGGTTATGAGGAGAAGGTAGGAGAATGGAGTTGAGAGGGAAGGTCATGATTGAATGGTGGAATGGCCTGATTCTGTTCCTACTATTTAAGAATTTATTCTCAGCCTTGTTTTAACCTCTGCCACCCTGCCCCTCAGCCTCCAAAATCTCTCTGTGTATCCAATCCTAGCCTCACACCCATTTTATTTTTCATTGTTCCACAATTGTGTCAACAGTCCCTTCAGCCATAAGATATAGCAGAATTGGGACATTCGGCCCGTCGAGTCTGCTCCGCCTTTCCATCGTACTTTTCCCCTCTCAACCCCATTCTCCTGCCTTCTCCCTGTAAATTTTGAAGGCTCTTCCTAATCAGCCATGATCACATTGAATGGTGGTGATGGCTCGAAGGGCCGAATGGCCTACTCTTGCACCTATTGTCTATTATCAAGAATCTACCAATCTCCACTTTAAAAACACCCAAATGACGGCCTCCACAGCCTTTCCCACCGCCTGCCTGCCCCCACCCAACATCAGAATTAAATGCATGACCCACCCCATGTCCTAAACATTCCTTAGAGATGTTCCTTAGAACCTAAACCTCCAGTAGCTCCCACTCTTCCAAGCAGAACTCCCAACATTTTAACGTTGAAAACATGCCTACTGCCTGTTTTTCCGCCCTGTTCTGAAAGTTGATGTTTGAATCAGGCTAATAGCGTGATTGTTTGATAACAGTCTTGTGAAAACTTTTTTTTTTGAAACCTTAAAAGGCGATAGAAAAGTTTGCAGAGCGTTGGGTCGCACCAAGTTATAGATAACAGCTGGACCCTCCTCGCCCAGATACCAGCAAAGCCTCACTCAGTGCTGGCCAGAGGTATCTTTGGAGCAGACCCGTCTTGTTTCTCAACTAGAGAGCCAGTTAGTTATCCGCACAGACCTAGCTGGCAGTAAAGTTGCGCTTTATTCCGTGTGCACACCGCTCCTATTTCTCCCCAAATGCAAACAGTACAACAATGACTATCAAAGTAGCTTTTGCGCCCGGGCGCCGTGTTCAGTAGAGACCCGTGTTCAGAGCTTCCACACGGTCCAAAAGAGACCAGGTCACTCACTCACCCACCCACCCATCCATCCCTCTGGTCTCCTGACTCTTCTTTCGTCTCCCTCGAGGAGCTCCGGGACTTTTCAGGGGCAAAAACTCCAATTCACAAGGGTCGCCCTTCCGAAGGGTTTTAATTGATAAACCGATGGAGGGAATGAGCGAGACCTCGCCGCTTATGAAGCAATTTTCGCCCCAGCCAACCTGTCCTCCCCCTGGGTGAGTGTCTGCGTCTGGAGTACCATGCGCTCCACTCATTCCCTCCTCACTCCCCCACTCCCCACTCCCCCTCTCTCCCACTCCCCCTCTCTCCCCTCTCCCACTCTCTCCCCCTCTCCCACTCCCCCTCTCTCCCCCTCCCCCTCTCTCCCCTTCTCCCACTCTCTCCCCCTCTCTCCCACTCCCCCTCTCTCCACTCTCTCCCCTCTCCCCGTCTCCCCCACTCCCCCACTCTCCCACTCCCCTTCCCCCTCGCCCAGTCCCCCCTCTCCCCCTCTCGCACTCTCTCCCCCTCTCCCACTCCCCCTCTCTCCCCCTCCCCCTCTCTCCCACTCCCCCTCTCTCCCACTCCCCCTCTCTCTCCCTCTCGCACTCTCTCCCCCTCTCCCACTCCCCCTCTCTCCCACTCCCCCTCTCTCCCACTCCCCCTCTCTCTCCCTCTCCCACTCCCCCTCTCTCCCACTCCCCCTCTCTCCCACTCCCCCTCTCTCCCCCTCCCCCTGTCTCCCACTCCCCCTGTCTCCCACTCCCCCTGTCTCCCACTCCCCCCCTCTCCCACTCCCCCCTCTCCCACTCTCTCCCCCTCCCCCCCTCCCCCTCTCCCCCTCTCGCACTCTCTCCCCCTCTCCCACTCCCCCTCTCTCCCCCTCCCCCTCTCTCCCACTCCCCCTCTCTCCCACTCCCCCTCTCTCTCCCTCTCGCACTCTCTCCCCCTCTCCCACTCCCCCTCTCTCCCACTCCCCCTCTCTCCCACTCCCCCTCTCTCTCCCTCTCCCACTCCCCCTCTCTCCCACTCCCCCTCTCTCCCACTCCCCCTCTCTCCCCCTCCCCCTGTCTCCCACTCCCCCTGTCTCCCACTCCCCCTGTCTCCCACTCCCCCCCTCTCCCACTCCCCCCTCTCCCACTCTCTCCCCCTCCCCCCCTCCCCCTCTCCCCCTCTCTCCCACTCCCCCTCTTCCCCCTCTTCCCACTCTCTCCCCACTCTCTCCCTCCCCCCCTCCCCCTCTCCCCCTCTCTCCCACTCCCCCTCTTCCCCCTCTTCCCACTCTCTCCCCACTCTCTCCCTCCCTCCCTCTCCCCCTCTCCCTCCCTCTCTCCTTCTTCCCTCTTCCCTCTCCGTCGCTCAGTAGGAAGTAAGTGGACACTCTCCTGTCTCTCGGAAACAACACTTCAATTTTGGCTCCAAAAAAAAAGTTTGGGCTACCATCTACTGTTGCCAAAGCTTGAAGGGGGGTTCAGAGAAGATTTACCAGGATGTTGCCAGTCCTGGGGATGTGGAGAGGTTGAGCATTTTATTCCTTGGCGTGCAGTAGGACGAGGGGGTTATATTATATAGGTGTACAAAATCACGAGAGGAATAGATCGGGTAAACGCACAATCTTTTTCCAAGAGTAGGGGTATGAGAAGCAGAGGACAAAGGTTTAAGGTGAAGCGGGAAAGATTTAATGGGAACTTGAGAGGTCACTTTCTTTACACGCAGGGTGGTGGGCGTATGGAACAAGTTGCCGGAGAAGGTAGTTGAGGCAGGGACTATCGCAACGTTAAAGAAACATTTGGACAGGTACATGGATAGGATAGGTTTAGAGGGATATGGGGCAAAAGCAGACAGGTGGGACCTGTGTAGATGGGACATGTTGGTCAGTGTGGGCATGTTGGGCCGAAGGGCCTGTTTCCACACTGTGACTCGATGACTAATATTTGATGAATGGTGGGAATAACATGACACACATCCCTGATGTATATGAGGAGAGTTACCTGCATTGTGTGTTAATGGAGCCTGTCACCCTCTCTCACTCATGGAGTCATGTAGCAGTGAAACCGGTCCTTCAGCCCAACGTGTCCATGCTGACCAAAATGCTCATCTATGCTTGTCCCATTTGCCAGCATTTGACCTTTGTCCATGTACCTGTTCAAATGTTTACAAAATATTTTTATAGTACCTGCCTACTTCCGGTCGCTAACAAAATGTGTAGGGACTAAGGAACTGCAGATGCTGGTTTAAACCAAAGATAGACACAAAATGTTGGAGTAACTCCGCGGGGGACAGGCAGCATCTCTGGAGAGAAGGGATGGGTGACATCATCCGTTCCTTCTCTCCAGAGATGGTGCCTTTCCCGTTGAGTTACTCCAGCATTTTGAGTCTATCCTCTGCTGGCTAGTTCTATATACGCACATGTTAATGCCGTATTTGTTATTTAAGCACTGAAGGGTTTGACTATAGTGTATGTGGGGAATCCAATAAGTGGCACTGAAATAGCCTCTGTCCTCAAACCTCATGAAGAGCAGGGCGCCTGCCTGAGAGCAGAGAAGGCAGCGTGTGTCCTTGCAGCTCTGTGGCCAGGAGGCCTTCCCAACCTTCTCCGTCCCGTTTACCCCTGGCAACTTTTCGAAAGTCAATTTTACCCCCACCCTGTTTTGTTCATTAATTTGAGTTTAAACTTCTACCATAATAAAGCAACTGACAAAGGGGAAATTAAAAATTACTGTTTGTAACACTATTTTATTAAGTTCAAATTATTAATAATGGTCGGTGAAATGTACCCCCTGGGGGTAAATTTACCCCAGGTTGGGAACCCTTGCATTAGGGTCTCTGGCTATAAACACAAGTCTCCACCTTGTTCCTTTCCCCTCCCCTTTCCATTCATCTTGTGCAATCAATAATTTACCTGCTCTCATTGATGGTTTTAAATTTACCATTTACATGCTTTAAACACTAGGTTAAATGCTTTACCTTTGACTGTTTACATGCATTAATCCCCTGTCTATATGTATTGTATTGTATTGCACTGTCTAATTGTATTGTACAGTATCGTATTGTACTGCACTGTCATCCCCTGTCTATATGTATTGTATTGAATTGCACTGTCTAATTGTATTGTACAGTATCGTATTGTACTGCACTGTCATCCCCTGACTATATGTATTGTATTATATTGCACTGTCTACTGTGTCGTATTGTACTATACTGTCTTCCTCTGACTATATATTTTGCATTTGTATTGCACTATGGCCCCCGGAGGCACTCTGTTTCGTCCCATTCATTGCATGATCTGTAAGGAGCGGAATGACAAATAAACTAAATAATAATAATAATAATAATCTTCCACTTCTTACTCCATCACCCATGTCTTCCGTCAGAGAGTTGTGAATCTGCGGAATTCTCTGCCTCAGAAGGCAGTGGAGGCCAATTCTCTGAATGTATTCAAGAGAGAGCTAGATAGAGCTCTTAAGGATAGCGGAGTCAGGGGGTATGGGGAGAAGGCAGGAACGGGGTACTGATTGAGAATGATCAGCCACGATCACATTGAATGGCGGTGCTGGCTCGAAGGGCCGAATGGCCTCCTCCTGCACCTATTGTCTATTGTCTATTGTCTTCCCTTTATCCATACTGTCCCCTTCCATCCACATCCAACCCTCCTAGTTTACATTGCACTCCTCGTCTTCCCTGCCTCATCTGACACTCTTTTGTCTTCATTTCATCTTAGTTTAGTTTATCAGTTTAGAGATGCAGCGTGGAAACAGGCCCTTCGGCCCACCGAGTCCGCACCGACCGGCGATCCCCGCACATTAACACTATCCTTCACACCCTCGGGACAATTTACATTTATACCAAGCCAATTAACCTGCAAACCTGGATGTATTTGGGAAACGAGGACCTCAGAGAAAGCCCACGCAGGTCACGGGGAGAAAGTACAGCCAAGCAGCCGCAGTCGGGTTCGAACCCGGGTGTCTGGCGCCGTGAGGCAGCAACTCTACCGCTGCACCATGGTGCTGCCTCAGCCTTTGTTGCCATCTTTGCTGAAGGGATGAGAATTAAACATTGTAGCAGCCAGCACCGCAGCTGCACGGTTCTGCTGGCACGTTTTGATCCCAACCTGAAGTGCTGCATGTGCATATCCTCCTTGACATTGGCTTTCCCTCAACATTCTGGTTTCAACCCACATCCCGACACCATGCAGGTAGTCAAATGTTTAATGAATATTGATGAGTGGCAAGAGAATTTGGGAGGAGGTCATGTGCAAGCCAGAGACAATAGATTAGTACGGGTGTCAGGGGTTGTGGGGAGAAGGCAGGAGAATGGAGTTAGGACGAAGAGATTGATCAGCCATGATTGATTGGCAGAGTAGATTTGATGGGCCGAATGGCCTATAGACAATAGATAATAGGTGCAGGAGTAGGCCATTTGAATCTTTGAGCCAGCACCACCATTCAATGTGATCGTGGCTGATCATCCACAATCAGTACCCCGTTCCTGCCTTCTCCCCATATCCCCTGACTCCGCTATCTTTAAGAGCTCTATCTAACTCTCTCTTGAAAGCATCCAGAGAATTGGCCTCCACTGTTTTCTGCGGCAGAGAATTCTACCCCTATCACTTCTACTCCTCTAATTCTACTCCTATCACTTAAGACCTTATTACAGGGAACAAAATAGGGAATGGGATTGCATGAAGGACCAGCATGGAGATGATGGGCCACATGACCTCGAGAAAGCACAAAAATAGACTTATGCCAAATGGAAATGGAGCATGCTAATTATAAAAAATTGAATGAAGGTAGAGGGAAAGGCTTAAAGCTCTGAAACTAGAGAAGTCAAATCAATTTAGGTGGAACTATGAAAATGCAAGTGGTAGAAAACATTGGTGAGAATAATATTAAGGCCCCAAACAGTAATGGTAATATAGGATAAAGAATATATCAGCAAATTGGAGCACTTTGTCATAGATGTGTGGGAAAAGATTCCTATCTTTGTCCCGCCTCCTCCTCTGACATCGGCCTGAGGAAGGGTCTCGACCCGAAACGTCATCCATTCCTTCTCTCCAGAGATGCTGCCTGACCCGCTGAGTTACTCCAGCATTTTGTGTCTACATTCACTTTGTCATAGAGTCGTACAGCCTGGAAACATGCCCTTTGGACCAACCTGTCCATGCTGACCAAGAGGCCCCAACTAAGCGAGTCCCATTTGCCTGTGTTTAGCCCAAATCCCTCTGAAAATGTAATACCCATGTACCTGTTCAAATGACATTTAAATGTTTGTTTATGGATCTGTTTACTTTGTTTATGGGCAAACATCGTTTGGCAGCTGATTCCATAAACCCACCACTCTCTGTGTCAAAAAAATGATCCTGGGTTTCCTATTAAATATTTCCCCTCTCATCTTAAACCTGTGCCCTCAAGTTCTTCATTCCCCTGCCTTGGGAAAAAAGGAAGAGTAACCTTGTGGGAATTGATATATAGAACAGTCAAACCAAAATGATGTGTGGAAGGAAAATCATGGAATGTACAGGAAAATATTTTCTAGAATATTGACCAGCCAGCCAGGGAAAAGACTATTGTAGGTCATTACATTGCAACGAGAAAGGGTTCATTAATAATCTGGTAGCTCCTAAGTGATTGGAGCAGAATTAGGCTATTTGGCCCATCAAGTCTACACCGCCATTCAATTATGGCTAGACACAAAAAGCTGAAGTAACACAGTGGGACAGGAAGCATCTCTGGAGAGAAGGAATGGGTGACGATTCGGGTCGAGACCCTTCTTCAGACATGGGTGATCCATCTTTCCCCCTTAACCCCATTCTCCTGCCTTCTCCCCATAACGCCTGACACCCGTACCAAGTGAAGGGATCTGAAGGGTAGAATTATCATAGTATGATAGAATGTGAAATAAAGATTGCAAGTTCAATCAGAAACCAGGCTCTTGAATTCAAACAAAGCAAATTATGAAAGTGTGAGGTATAAATTGGTTATGATAGATTGCAAAACAACGATCAGAGAATGAACAATGGATTGACCAAAGAATCAGAAACTGGTTGCACAAGTTTGAAAGAAGACATTTCAGCTCGTCTCTATCTTCAAGAGGCAACCTCTTAGTTTTAACCATTGATCTTGATCCCCCACCTCTAGATTTTTCAACAAGAACCATATTCAACACATCCCCTCTGTCAAGACTCCTCATGGTCTTATGTTTCAGTCAAATCACATGAAATCTGTATGTAAGTCCAGCCTGCCCATTCTATCCTCATTGATAATAACATATGCTGTATGGAAATATTTTAGGGGAATGGACATTTAACAGTGAAATATGAGAAATTTGCAATTTAAAAGATAAAGACGTGGCAAAAGGGATGGTCGACATTTCGATGGTCGACTTTATCTTTTAAAGATAAAAGATAGAGATTCAAAACTTACTACCGTTTGTGAACAATTGTTCTTTTTTTTCCTCTTTGGGCTCGCAGGACTTTGGTGGACGTGCTGTATGATAGCCTGCCGCAGACTGAAATCACGATGAACAAGCTGGAGGTTTGGCACTGTCACCCTGATCAGTTGTCAGGGAAGCACAGGAATGCAGATAGACAGCTCGCCCGGCGAAGGCTCTACTTGGCCTCTGCTGTCTGCTTGGTCTTTATAGTAGCAGAAGGGATAGGTAACCAAAGAAATAACGTTTCCATGTGTCTGCAAGAGTGCTGGAGATAATTTGACACGAGATTTGTAGTTATTGTAGTTAGAGGAATTATAGTGTGCCACAATAATTACCTGCTGAACTGTGGGTCGAGAGATGAATGTTAGTCCAAACAGCACTCTTCTTTGAATCGTGATGTGTGTCCTTTCTCATCCGGCCGAGACTTTGATGAAGCTTCAGTTTAATAGCTTTTCCAAGAAACTGTGCCTTGGAGTGTAGCTCTCCATCAGCGCAGAGCTGGCATCTTGCTATAGATTGCTCGTCCTGCTCTCTCGAGAGGGTAAAGAACCTGCAGCCTTCTGACCTGGGGGTGAAACATTTCCTCCTTTCGTTGAAACCTTGTCTGCAGATAAATGGAAGTCCATTTTTGGAGGGATTCCAAGCCATCACATTCATTTCTCATTCTGTGGGAAACAGTAGTTCGATCTCTTCAAGGAGTAGCCCCAAGGCTACATGAAAAATAAATCCTCGAGCACATACAGTCTGGTGTACAACCACTCCAGTAGGATCGACACAAAAAGCTGGAGTAACTCAGCGGGTCAGACAGCATCTCTGGAGAAAAGAAAAAGGTGAAAAAGGTGACCCTTCTTCAGACCCCTAAACAACCTTTTCTCCAGAGATGCTATCTGACCCGTTAAGTTGCTCCAGCTTTTTGTGTCTATGTTCATAGAAACATAGAAACATAGAAAATAGGTGCAGGAGTAGGCCATTCGGCCCTTCGAGCCTGCACCGCCATTCAATATGATCATGGCTGATCATCCAGCTCAGTAACCTGTACCTGCCTTCTCTCCATACCCCCTGATCCCTTTAGCCACAAGGGCCACATCTAACTCCCTCTTAAATATAGCCAATGAACTGGCCTCAACTACCTTCTGTGGCAGAGAATTCCACAGACTCACCACTCTCTGTGTGAAGAAATGTTTGCTCATCTCGGTCCTAAAAGACTTCCCCCTTATCCTTAAGCTGTGACTCCTGGTTCTGGACTTCCCCAACATTGGGAGCAATCTTCCCGCATCTAGCCTCTCCAACCCCTTAAGAATTTTATATGTTTCTATAAGATCCCCCCTCAGTCTTCTAAATTCCAGCGAGTATAAGCCTAGTCTATCCAGTCTTTCTTCATATGAAAGTCCTGCCATCCCAGGGATCAATCTGGTGAACCTTCTCTGTACTCCCTCTAAGGCTAGAATGTCTTTCCTCAGATTAGGAGACCAAAACTGTACACAATACTCCAGGTGCGGTCTCACCAAGGGCCTGTACAACTGCAGCAGAACCTCCCTGCTCCTATACTCAAATCCTCATGCTATGAATGCCAACATACCATTCGCTTTCTTCACTGCCTGCTGCACCTGCACGCTTGCTTTCAATGACTGGTGTACCACGACACCCAGGTCACGTTGCATCTCCCCTTTTCCTAATTGGCCACCATTCAGGTAATACTCTGCTTTCCTGTTCTTGCCGCCAAAGTGGATAACCTCACATTTATCCACATTATATTGCATCTGCCATGCATTTGCCCACTCGCCTAATCTATCCAAGTCACTCTGCAGCCTCCTAGCATCCTCCTCGCAGCTAACACTGCCACCCAGCTTCGTGTCGTCCGCAAACTTGGAGATCATCATCATCATCATCATATATATACAGCCGGAAACAGGCCTTTTCGGCCCTCCAAGTCCGTGCCGCCCAGCGATCCCCGTACATTAACACTATCCTACACCCACTAGTGACAATTTTTACATTTACCCAGCCAATTAACCTACATACCTGTACGTCTTTGGAGCGTGGGAGGAAACCGAAGATCTCGGAGAAAACCCACGCAGGTCACGGGGAGAACGTACAAACTCCTTACAGTGCAGCACCCGTAGTCAGGATCGAACCTGAGTCTCCGGCGCTGCATTCGCTGTAAAGCAGCAACTCTCCAAATCATTAATCTGATTTGTTAATTTGTTCAGTTTAAACCAGCATCTGCAACTCCTTTCTACATACTCCAGTAGGATGTTGTGCTTTGTGTCTGTTGCTCTATGGTGAGGAAGGGGTACAACAACTAGTGGTGGCAACGTAGGATTTTGATAGAATTTGGACAAAACTCCCACTCCTGCTCACAAGTAACTTGCTTCAGAATGGTCTCCACCCAAAATGTCACCCATTTCTTTTCCCCAGAGATGCTGCCTGACCCGCTGAGGTACTCCAGCATTTTGTGTCGATCTTTGGTATAAACCAGCATTTGTAGTTCCTTCCTACACATCCCCCTCACCTGTCTCCACTTATCATATCCCAGGCTTTGTCCTACCCCCACAACGGACCATCTTTTACAGCTTTCTCCCCCCCCTGCTCCAAACATCCGACCCACTGAGTTATTCCAGCACTTTGTGTCTTTTTTGATAAGCCAGCATCTACAGTTCTTTTGCCTTCATAGTCAGTTTTGTAGATTCCAACCCAATGGTACGAATGTAACGTTTTCTACTTTCAGATAACCCACACTCACTGTGCTCCTTTCCCACCCTTCCCAGCTTCTCTCTCCTTTTATTCACCTTTTCTATTCCCGCTACCTGGCTCCATCTGTCCATCGTTCTCCCTCCCTTCATCTGGTTCTACCTCTCACCTATAAACCTCTGTGCCACCCCTCCCAGCTCTTGTACATACACTAGCCAATTTCCCCTTCTCCCCTCTCATCCTCAAGCAGGGTCTTAACCCGAAATGTCGACCATCCCTTTTGCTTCCACTGATGCTGCCTGACCCGCAGAGTTCTTCCGGAAGTTTATATTTGGCTCGACATTCCAGCATCTGCAGTCTCTTGTTTCTCTCTCCTATTAAGACGTCTTGTATATTTTTGGGGGGTTTAGTTTAGATTAGAGATACACCGCGGAAACAATCCCTTCGGCCCACCGCTGATCACCCGCACAACTAGTTCCATCCTACGCACTGGGGACAATTTACAGAAGCCAATTAAACCTGGACGTTTTTGGAATGTGGGAGGAAACAGCAGCACGTGGAGAATGGTCATGGGGACAACGTACAAACTCTGCACAGACAGCACCCATAGTCAGCATCGAACCGGAGTCTCTGGCACTGTTAGGCAATAGACAATAGGTGCAGGAGGAGGCCATTCGGCCCTTCGAGCCAGCACCGCCATTCAATGTGATCATGGCTGATCATTCTCAATCAGTACCCCGTTCCTGCCTTCTCCCCATACCCCCTGACTCCGCTATCCTTAAGAGCTCTATCTAGCTCTCTCTTGAATGCATTCAGAGAATTGGCCTCCACTGCCTTCTGAGGCAGAGAATTCAACAGATTCACAACTCTCTGACTGAAAAAGTTTTTCCTCATCTCAGTTCTAAATGGCCTACCCCTTATTCTTAAACTGTGGCCCCTTGTTCTGGACTCCCCCAACATTGGGAACATGTTTCCTGCCTCTAACGTGTCCAACCCCTTAATAATCTTATGTCTAACATGTCTATGCGCCACTGTGCTGTAGGGGAGGGGGGGGGGGAGGTAGGGAGGTTGTGGTGATCAAATGTTCTGAACCTTGCTACCATTTGTTCCCCTCATACAGGGGGATACATGGCTCAAAGCCTGGCTATCATGACTGATGCTGCTCATCTGTTGACTGACTTGGCCTCCATGCTCCTTAGCCTTTTTTCACTCTGGATTTCTTCTCGGCCTGCTACTAAGACCATGAATTTTGGCTGGCACCGTGCAGGTGAGATGGGATCTGCTACTTGTATCTGGATATGTGGACATTTCTGTAATTGCTGACCGATTATCTAATCTTTCGTTTACAAATTCTTCCCAGTAAACTGAATGCGTTGAACCCTGGCATTTTGTTATTTTATTAAAATAGCCTTGCCATGGCAATTTGAACCTGGTAGAAATGCTCGCAACCAAATGCTGGAAATCTGTCTTAAAAGCAGAAAATTCTGGAAGTATTGCACAGGATAGATGTCATCTATGGTCAGTAGAATGCTCTTTATAGAAGATTCTGTCATTTACTTTACATTTTTCATTCCCGTAGTCAGGGGCGAACCCTGATCTCAGGCACTGTAAGGCAGCAATTCTACAGCTGCCACCCGATTCTTTCCCCTTCTGGCAGTGGATTCCACATTCTGGCCGCTATCTGGGTTCGGGTTTCCCCTGAATGCTACACAGGATGTGGCAGTGACCATCTTAGATCCATGGCTAGACACACAAAGCTGGAGTTACTCAGCGGGACAGGCAGCATCTCTGGAGAGAAGGAATGGGTGAGGTTTCAGGTCGAGACCCTTCTTCAGACTGGTTAGGGATAAGGGAAACGAGAGATAGAGGCGGTGATGTGGAGAAGATAAAAAACAACAAATGGAACATATGCAAAAAAGTAACGATGATAACGAAACAGGCCATTGTTAGCTTTTTGTAGGGTGAAAATGAGAAGCAGGTGTGACTGAGTGGGGTTGGGATAGAGAGAGAGAGGGAATGTCGGGGCTACCTGAAGTGAGAGAAATCAATATTCATACCACTGGGCTGTAAGCTGCCCAAGCGAAATATGAGATGCTGTTCCTCCAATTTGCGTTTAGCCTCACTCTGGCAATGGAGGAGACCGAGGACTGAAAGGTCTGTGTAGGAATGGGAAGGAGAATTAAAGTGTCCAGCAACCGGGAGATCAGGTTGGTTAATGTGGGCTGAGCGAAGGTGTTCCGCAAAATGATCGCCCAGTCTGTGTTTGGTCTCGCCGATGTATAATCTTGAACAATGGATACAGTCGATGAGGTTGGAGGAGGTGCAAGTGAACCTCTGCCTCACCTGAAAGGACTGTTGGCGTCCCTGGACAGAGTTGATGGAGGAGGTATAGGGACAGGTGTTGCATCTTCAGCAGTTGCAGGGGAAGGTACCTGGGGAGGGGGTGGATTGGGTATGAAGGGATGAGTTAACCAGAGAGTTGCGGAGGGAACGGTCTCTGCGGAAGGCGGAAAGGGATGGAGATGGCTAGTGGTGGGATCCCGTTGGAGGTGGTGGAAATTTTGAAGGAATATGTGTTGAATGCGCCGGCTGATAGGGTGGAAGGTAAGGACTAGGGGGACTCTGTCTCTGTTGCGACTAGGGGGAGGGGGAGCAAGTGCAGAGCTGCGGGGTACCGAGGAGACACGTCAGGGCCTCATCTATGATGGGAGAAGGGACCCCCTGGACCCTAAAGAATGAGGACATCTCGGATGTTCTAGTATGGAACACCTCATCTTGGGCGCAGATGCGGTGTAGACGGAGGAATTGGGAGTGGGGGATAGAGTCTCCAGAGATGCTGCCTGGCCCGCTGAGTTACTCTAGCTTTTTGTGTCTATCTTCGGTTTAAACCAGCATCTGCAGTTCCTTCTTACACATTATATCCATGGCCTCTGGTTGTATTCTTTTCCACAAGCGAAAATATAGACAATAGACAATAGTCAATAGGTGCAGGAGGAGGCCATTCGGCCCTTCGAGCCAGCACCGCCATTCAATGTGATCATGGCTGATCATTCTCAATCAGTACCCCGTTCCTGCCTTCTCCCCGTACCCCCTGACTCCGCTATCCTTAAGAGCTCTATCCAGCTCTCTCATGAATGCATTCAGAGAATTGACCTCCACTGCCTTCTGAGGCAGTGAATTCCACAGATTCACAACTCTCTGACTGAAAAAGTTTTTCCTCATCTCCGTTCTAAATGGCCTACCCCTTATTCTTAAACCGTGGCCCCTTGTTTATTTGCATCCATTTTATTTAACTCCACTGTACTTTTATAATTTTCTATCTGGCCAGCTTTCTATTTTCTCTTTACAATTCGCAGAAGAGAGAATAAATACTTCGTGGCATCATAAACCAAGGTATTCCTTGTTAATTAATTGTATTCCCTTCTCTTGTTTTGTGATAAGTAACTCTTCTTTCTTTGGCTGGTGGTCTGTAGAGATTCTTGGGGCCCTGGTGTCGGTGTTGTCCATCTGGTTGGTGACAGGAATACTGGTCTATCTGGCCATTCAGCGACTCATCTCAGAGGAGTATGAGATTAACGGTGCAATAATGCTGATCACCTCAGCATGTGCTGTTGCCGTTAACATTGTGTGAGTATCCTCTTGCAAGTAGAGTTTTGTGCAATTTTATTTTACTCTTTTGCTTATTTTTTTGTTTCTGTTCATTTCACAAACCTGCTGGATCCAAGCTGTGGTGCAGTTTTGCGGACTCCACTTTGGGCGGTAGTAGACTTGCTGCCTTCTCTGCCTTCAGCTACCCTTTGCCTTAAAAAACAATAGTCAGCATTGAACCGGAGTCTCTGGCACTGTTAGGCAATAGACAATAGGTGCAGGAGGAGGCCATTCGGCCCTTCGAGCCAGCACCGCCATTCAATGTGATCATGGCTGATCATTCTCAATCAGTACCCCATTCCTGCCTTCTCCCCATACCCCCTGACTCCGCTATCGTTAAGAGCTCTATCTAGCTCTCTCTTGAATGCATTCAGAGAATTGGCCTGCACTGCCTTCTGAGGTAGAGAATTCCACAGACATCCAATGTCTTTGCCTCCACAGCTGTCTATGGCTGTGCATTTTGACGATGTACATTTTAGGGGTGGCACGGTGGTGTAGTGGTAGTCTGAAAAAGGGTCTTGACCCGAAACGTCGCCCATTCCTTCTCTCCTGAGATGCTGCCTGACCTGCTGAGTTACTCCAGCATTTTGTGAATAAATACCTTCGAATGGTACTAATGTAAGTGTGATTGAACGCCGGTGTGGACTCAGTGGGCCGAAGGGCCTGTTTCCATGCCCTACCTCTAAACGAAACTAAAATCTAGATTAAACCAGCTGGAATCAATGACACTAACTATAAACTGCCATCCAGCAAATTTTCTCGTGGGTGCTTGATGAATATTGCCCGGTTGTTCCCCTGTGAAGGTAATACTGCAGAGCCCAATCTGTAGTTGATCTGCCCAGCTAGGTTTGTGAATGGTTGGTACCCTTTGTCTTCCTTGTGGGGCATCAAGATCAATTACACCATCCCCCCAGTGCCACTGGCAATGCCATCAGCTAACATGTCAAGGATCATGGGCAGCAAAGTGGCGCAGCGGTAGAGTTGCTGCCTTACAGTGCTTGCGGCGCCAGAGACCTCAGGTTCGATCCCGACTACGGGCGCCGTCTGTACGGAGTTTGTACGTTCTCCCCGTGACCGCGTGGGTTTTCTTCGAGATCTTCGGTTTCCTCCCACACTCCAAAGACGTACAGGTTCGTAGGTTAATTGGCATGGTATAAGTGTAAATTGTCCCGAGCGTTGTGTGTCAGGTAGCGTTAACGTGCAGGGATCGCTGGTCGGCGCGGACTTGGTAGGCCGAAAGGCCTGTTTCCGCACGGTATCTCTAAACTAAACTGGAAAAGACCAGTACTTTAAACCTTGTGTTTACCTTTTTCGGAGTTATCATTTAGTCAGAATCAGAATAACCTTTATTGTCATCCAAAAAAACAAGTCTTTTGGACGAAATTCCGTTACCCACAGTCCAACAATAAGAGCAATAAAAATAAGCAATAACACACACAATCACAAACCAACACAAAACAAAAAAAAAGAAACATCCATTACAGTGAGTCTCCTCCAGTCACCTCCTCACTGTGATGGAAGGCCAGAGTGTCTTTTCTCTTCCCCTGCCGTCTTCTCCCGCGGTCAGGCTGTTGAAGTTGCCACGTTCCAGGCCGCGCCGGATTGGGTTTAAAGGGATTTCCAGTTCCATTTAGAACATAGAACAGTCCGGAACAGGCACTTTAGCCCATGATTTCAGTTCAAGTGTTGTAAAGTTCACTGCTCCTCAGCCCTGATTTGTTTTTTCCCTCTACTTCTCCACACCCTTCACAGAATGGCCATCATCCTTCATCAGGCTGGACACAACCACAGCCATGGCAGCACCAGCGAGGGCAGTTCACATGACACGGAGTCCACCCCCCAGGGGTCAAAGTCCAGTGACCGTAAGAACCCCAGCGTGCGGGCTGCGTTCATCCACGTGCTCGGGGATCTGCTGCAGAGCTTTGGAGTGCTGAATGCTGCTCTTATCATCTATTTTAAGGTACGTGGATAACGTTTCAGGCGTGTCGCTGCGCTGCTACTCGTGATTTTGGAAGGGGAAAGCGGGTTCGAGTCGCACAGTGAGGAAACAGGTCCTTCAGCCCAACTTGCCCACAAGAAGTCCAACCTGTCCCAGTTCGCAGTTTGGGCAGCACGGTGGTGCAGCGGTAGAGTTGCTGCCTTGCAGCGCCAGAGACCTGGGTTTGATCCAGACCACGGGTGCTGTCAGTGTGGAGTTCTCTCTGTATTGCTTTTCTCTGAGTGCTCCAGTTTCCTCCCACACTCCAAAGATGTGCAGGTTTGTAGGCGGTTTCTGTAAATTGTAAATTATAACCATATAACAATTACAGCACGGAAACAGGCCCGTTCGGCCCTACCAGTGCACGCCGACCACTTTCTCTGACCTAGTCTCATCTACCTGCTCTCAGACCATAACCCTCCAATCCCCTCCCATCCATATACCTATCCAATTTACTCTTAAATAATAAAATCGAGCCTGCCTCCACCACTTCCACCGGAAGCTCATTCCACACAGCCACCACCCTCTGAGTAAAGAAGTTACCCCTCATGTTACCCCTAAACTTTTGTCCCTTAATTCTGAAGTTATGTCCCCTTGTTGGAATCTTCCCCACTCTCTACTGTGCAGGATAGTGCTAGTGTAGGGGGTGATCGCCGGTTGGCGTGGACCCAGTCGGCTGTTTCCGCACTGTATTTCTAAAGTCACTTTGGCTACGAGGCAGTGGTTCTACCAGCTGCACCATTGTACTGCCCACATTTTGAGATGCACTGCACTAATCTGGGTGCCTGTTTCCTTTGTCAATGTTCAACTCTCTACTAGAGTGATAACATTCTTGGGATTAGTTTGGAACCAGAGCCAATAGACAATAGCTGCAGGAGGAGGCCATTCGGCCCTTCGAGCCAGCACCGCCATTCATTGTGATCATGGCTGATCATTCACAATCAGTACCCCGTTCCTGCCTTCTCCCCATATCCCCTGACTCCGGTATCCTTAAGTGCTCTATCTAGCTCTCTAGCTATCTAGCCAAGAGATTAAAGGCACTTCTGCATTCAACGAGCTAAAATATTTCATTTTAACCATCTGATATCTCAGGGAGGCCCAGTGGTACAGCAGTGGAGGTGCTGCCTTACAGCGGCCGAGACCCGGGTTCAATCCCTGTGATCGCGTGCGTTTTCACCGGGTGCTCTGGTTTCCTCCCACACTCCAATGACGTGCAGGTTTGTAGGTTAATTGGCTTCAGTAAAAATGTAAATTGTCCCTAGTGTGTGTAGGATGGAACGATCACTGGTCGATGCGGATTTACTAGGCCGAAGGGCCTATTTCTGTGCACTCTCTAATGTCTTAAGTAAAAGATGGTTCCATTGCACTTGTATTATTTTCTTTTATTTTGTGTTTAGCCGGAATATAAAAATGCTGATCCAATCTGTACCTTCCTCTTCTCGATACTGGTTCTTGGGACTACCTTCCACATCCTGAAAGATGTCCTTCGTGTACTGATGGAAGGCAAGTCGGGAGTTCTGACACAAAAAAAAATTCTCAATGCCAAGTAAAGTTAAGATGCAAAAATAAATATGAAGAACAAAGGGAGTTGATGAAATACAAAATAAGAGCTTGGAGGTTCAAATATGTTGGAGAGCAAAGGAAGTGACTTTAAGGTGTTGGCAGTCGTGTTTGAAATTCACCATTGTAGAAAGTAATGTGATTAATTGGAGAAGGAATGTTTACATTGAAGAGGCAAATAGATCTGCTTGGTTTGAGGGACAATCAGTCCATAGTGGAGAGGATGAAGTGAGAATAGTAAGGAACCAAGTCTTTTGGGACATCATGATTTGCACTTGAGGACTGAGGGACCATTATAAGATTGATTTTGAGAAACTGAATGAAGGGCTTCAAGAGGAGAAAAAGAGAGTCGGGAGACCAATGACTCCATTTTGAGAGAGCGTGTTTGATTTCTGTTGACAAAGAGCGCGGGTCCAGTTTGACAGCAGATTGTTGAGTCTTAATAAGATTTGAACTCTGCCCAATACTGAAGCTTGGCAGGAAGAGATTTGAGATAAACTAAGCAAGGAAGCTGCAGAATGTATACACTGGAATTTAGAAGGATGAGAGGGGATCTTATCGAAACGTATAAGATTATTAAGGGGTTGGACACGTTAGAGGCAGGAAACATGTTCTCAATGTTGGGGGAGTCCAGAACCAGGGGTCACAGTTTAAGAATAAGGGGTAGGCCATTTAGAACGGAGATGAGGAAAGACTTTTTCAGTCAGAGAGTTGTGAATCTGTGGAATTCTCTGCCTGAGAAGGCAGTGGAGGCCAATTCTCTGAATGCATTCAAGAGAGAGCTAGATAGAGCTCTTAAGGATAGCGGAGTCAGGGGATATGGAGAGAAGGCAGGAACGGGGTACTGATTGAGAATGATCAGCCATGATCACATTGAATGGCGGTGCTGGCTCGAAGGGCCAAATGGCCTACTCCTGCACCTATTGTCTATTGCTGGAAATTGTGGAGTTTTGCTTGAGATGAGAGGAGTCCAGAGTATTTTCCAGGAAAAAGATGTCCTTGCACAGTAATTCACATAGCGAAGCTATGCTCTTTATATAATTCCAGGTACCCCGAAAGGAATGGATTTTAACCACGTCAAGGAGACTCTCCTGTTAATTGATGGGGTGAAAGCAGTGCACAGCCTCCGTATCTGGACACTGACCATGAACCAGCTTGTGCTATCCGTTCACATCGCCACCAGTAAGTAACGTGGGTGGAGGTACTGTACGATACGATAGAACTTTATTGATCCCAGGAGGGGAAATGGTCTGTCAACAGTCATAAAACACAACAAGATACTTGAAACGTGAAATTAAAGCGACAAGTGGAAAGGATTGGGGATGTGCAAACATTAGTGGGGGGGGGGGGGGGGGGGGGGGAGGGGAGGGGAAAGGTCAGTCTACCCCATGACAGAAGGGGCAGGAGTTTTTCAGTTTGATAGCCACAGGGAAAACGGATCTCCTGTGGCGTTCTGTGCTGCATCTTGGTGGAAACAGTCTGTTGCTGAAGGTGCTCCTCAGGTGGACCAGTGTGTCATGGAGGGGGTGAACTGCATTGTCCAAGATGCTCTGCAGTTTGAGGAGCATCTTCCCCTCCAAGACCACCTCCCACCTCCCATGAATCCAACTCCGCTCCCAGGATGGAGCCAGCCTTCCCGATGAGCTTATTGATCCTGTTGGCGTCCGCGGCCTTTGCCCTGCTGCCCCGGCACACGGCAGCGAAGAAGATGGCACTGGCCACCTTGGTATGTTTGGTGACCGTATGTTTGCTCACCTGTGTTTGTCAGCTGTAGTTACATATTATTGCAATTGCTTTCAGCCTTACTGCAAAGATCCCGGGCTGCAATCCCATGTGATGCCTCCGGTGTAGAACCGAGGGAGTGCTAGGCAACAGATACACCATTTTGGTCTGAAGAAGGACCTCAACACCTGAAATGTCACCTTTCCATGTTCTCCTGAGTCCTGCTGAGTTACTCCAGCACTTTGTGCCCTACTGTGTATTAACCAGCATCTGCAGTTTCTCTTTTCAACATCAAACAACGACCCAGTTTGTCCCCATCAATCGATGTAAAAGAACACATGGCTTTTTTAGAAAGAGAAGCTGGGAAATTCTCCCTGGTGCATGTAGCCCCTGAGTAACATCACTGCTGTTTGTGTGAACTCGCTGTGCACAAATGGTCAACTGTTCCCAGTCACCTTAAAAGCAGTAAAGCGCCTTGAGATTTAGTTTAGTTTAGCTTATTTGTCTCGTGTACTGAGGTGCGGTGAAAGACTTTTTTGTTGCGTGCTATCCAGTCAGTGGAAAGACTGTTCATGATTACAATCAAGTCGACCACAATGTGCAGATGCAGGATAAAGGGAATAATGTGTAGTGCAAGGTAAAGTCTGATTAAAGATAGCCTGAGGGTCTCCGATGATAGCTCAGGACCACTCTCTAGTTGGTTCAGTCGCCTGATAACAGCTGACAAGAGGAAAGAGATCCTGAAATTGGAAAAGACATTTCAAAGTATTAAAGCGGGTAGAATGCAGAGTTCGCATGTTTGCAAAACATGTATTTTTGTTTGTACCTTGTTAATGCAGGGAAAGAATCCCTGGGGAGAGCTTTCAGCTCATTCCTGTTCTCCTGATCAATCTATATCATGAACAAAAACAAAACTGCAGATGTTGCAAATCTGAAGTTAAAAACTCAGAATGCTTGAAAAACACGATTTTTGCAGCATCAATGGAAAGAGAAACAGCTAGCGTTTCATGTTAAAGATCCTTTGTCAGAACCGAGGAGAGAAAACTAGTCTAGGCAGCAGGGAAGCAAGTGAGGGGGCTTCTAAGATGGGGTGAAATAATGTAGCTTTATGGCTCCTTTGTGCAATGTGCGGCTGATATTATAAAGTCAAGGTAACGCTGTATAGTATGGCCGACTGCGCCAACACCGTAAAGATTAAAAAAGAGAGATGACTGTCAAAACTGACCATTCTGGATACAAGCTGAAATAAAGAGCAAGTTATCCATTGCCCAGATGAAAGATGTGATGTTCTTCCTTGAGCTTACTTTAGGCAACGATATAACAATGCAGGGCGCCCGCCACTGACTACACAAAGGGCACCTTACAGTAGTTCACCTACCTGCAGACTTTGGAATGTGACAGGAAACCACAGGTTGCAGTTGAAACCTGCAGTCAGTCAAAGGAAGAACATACAACCTGCATCACACAGTGCCCTAGGTTAGGATCGAACCGGAGTCTCTGGAACTTTGAGGCAGCAGTATGGAGCCCTGTACCACTGCCGGTACTTGAGTGTCAGTCAAAAAGACTTGCCTTTCCACCTCTGAAACCTTTGCAACAAATGATCAAAGAATTAAACCATTAAAATATATATTTTCTTTGATCATTTATTGCTCCAAAATTGCTTTCGGTACAGAGCTATGATGAGACCTCTCTTGGAGTCTTGTAAGTAGTTTATTGATATTCATTCACGCAGCATTGCATTACTAATTTCATTCATTCTTGAGAATTAGCAGATTGCCTGGTCGTTGTGCAGACTTGGCTAATCCCATCGAACCAACGATTCTTTAGACTTTAGAGAAAGAGCTTCGGCCCACCGAGTCCGTGCTGACCAGCGATCAACCCCACGCACTGACCTGCACGTACCAGGGACAATTTTACAACTTCTATAAGGTTCGAGGGGATAATAATAATAATAATAATTATTATTATTATTATTATATATTCCTTTATTCGTCCCACACCAGGGAGATTTACAGTGTTACAGCAGCAAAGTGGATAGCAAGAGATCATTCATTATAAATAAAAGTAAAAACAAGGATAAATTGTATTCTTTAGCTGTTACTGTTGACTCGTCTGCTGGGAGCAGTGCTGGTTGTGCAGTCTCACAGCAGCGGGAAGGAAGGACCTCCAATATCTCTCCTTCAGGCACGGGGTGAAGGAGTCTGTCACGAGTATATCTTTCTCCAGGGCCAGAGTTTTGGAACGAAGGGTCAATATTGCCAGATAAATGGCCAGCAATTTGTAATTGGGATAACAAAGTCTTTATTTGGCTCAGAGATCTTTTGAGGTATTTAATGCAGTGGCCTGTATATTACAAACTGTAATTGCTGGATTCTTAGGCACAAGGGAAATATAGATGTGGTGGAACTTTATACATAGTCCCATTGAATGGCAGAACCACTGGCCCATTCCATTCCTTGCAGAATAGTCAACAGTAAGGAATGTTTGATTCCTGAAAACCCAAAGGCAATTCAGGGAATTGATAACCCCTTGCTTTGGATGCTGGAATAATCTTGCTTTGAATGCTGGAATAATGATAACCAAATCTTAGACAAGGCATTGTTTCTATCCTCCCCTTCATATTGGGAAATAATGTCACATTGTTATTTTTTTGTTGCAACTTTTAATAAACCCTTTCAGTTTTATGGCAATTTGATAGTTTACACAAGAACGATTACAAATTTGGATCTGCCCAGATTATGAATGGTTATTATACCGGATAACACCAGGAGATGGGGCTACAGTGCACATAAAGCAAGATTGTTGTTCAACAAATAAAAATCTGAAATGCAAGAAAGACTCACCGGGTCGGGCAGCATTTCGGGGCCGTATTCAGGATCAAACCCGGATCTAAAGCAGCAACTCGACTGCGTGCCGCCTGCCAGTCTGTGCAAAGTTTGTACGTTCTCCCTGTGAACGCGTGGGTTTTTCTCTGGGTGCTCCGGTTTCCTCCCACATTCCAAAGACGTGCAGGTTTGTAGGCTAATTGGTTTTTTTAATAAATTGCCAACAGTGTTTAGGATGCGAAACTGGGATCACATAGAAATAGTGTACGAGTGATCGTTGGCCAGCATGGAATCGGTGGGCCGAAGGGCCTATTTCCACGCTGTATATCTAAATTAGACTAAATATTAACTGGTTTGGGGAAGCTCCACATACCCTTGTCCGATGCTGACACGCTCTCTGAACAGATTATCTCTAATTCTAATGTTGTACCCACTTGTTCTGAACGCATAAAGTAACAACTTTCTGTTTGTCCTCTAACTATTTCTAATCCTGCATTTAGAACACCCCTTAATCTTCCAAATCCAATGTAGTCCATGCAATTTACCCGCAAATTCTAATGCATTTATCATTCTGCTGAAACTCTGCTGCACCCAGTTCAAGGTCCTGAGACTTGCTGCCCAGTAAAGAACAGAGACCTCAAAAAATAAATACAAAAAATGGAGGCAATGCCCAGAATATCAGGCAGCAGTTACAGAGAAAGAGGCAGAGTTTATGTTGCAGGCTGATGGTCCATTGAGCAATCATTTATTGGTTTATATTTCAGGTGAAGGTGTGGAATTCTCTGCCTCAGAAGGCAGTGGAGGCCAGTTCGTTGGATGCTTTCAAGAGAGAGCTGGATACTCTTAAGGATAGCGGAGTGAGGGGGTATGGGGAGAAGGCAGGAACGGGGTACTGATTGAGAGTGATCAGCCATGATCGCATTGAATGGTGGTGCTGGCTCGAAGGGCTGAATGGCCTACTCCTGCACCTATTGTCTATTGTCTATTGTCTATTGTTTTCAGCCTCTGCAGATTTATTTTTTTTAATCCTCAAGAAATAGTCTAATTAGAGTTTAGTAAAACTATTACATTCACTCCATTCCGTACTTCACTTGGGATATAGCTCCAAAATTTCTTTTGATATTTTTTAACCTGTCCAGCAGGTTGTATGATGTTTTCTTAATTATGTATTGTTGCCCTAAAATCCTTTTTTGCATAGTCTTTTTCTTTTCAATATCTTTCAAGAGAGAGCTCTTAAAGATAGCTGAGTCAGGGGGTATGGGGAGAAGGCAGGAACGGGGTACTGATTGTGAATGATCAGCCATGATCACAATGAATGGTGGTGCTGGCTCGAAGGGCCAAATGGCCTACTGCACCTATTGTCTATTGTAGAATTTATGTTTTTGGCTGTATTGTCTGAGTTTATTTGCCTGTGTTGCTGCTGCAAGCACATTTTTTCATTGTTACCTGTACTTCACAGACTTGTATACATGACAATAGACCCAACTCCACTGGACTTGGCTCGATTTGATCTAACTGTCGTGTTTCTTGCAGATGATGAGGCCAATTCTCAGGTTATTTTGGCTGAGGCTAACCAAGTGCTCCAGAGAAAGTTTGACTTCTACTCCATCACTATTCAAATCGAGAGTTACTTTGACGATATGGCCGAGTGCAGGGAGTGCCAGGAGCCTAGAGACTAACTGCACAGGTCCTTGGAATTCCGCCAGCGTGCCCGATAGAGAGGCATGCCCCTCTGACCACAGACAATCACACTGGAAAATGTATGGGAGTAGATATTGCAGGGCGTTGTTTTTGTACGTTGGAAGCTCACGAATCGGGCTCTTGTAATCAAAGAGCAGCCAAACTTGAGACTTCAAAATGGTGCAAGCATTAATGTTGATATTTAGCTAGCTGGCACTAGTAGGGATAATCCCTGAGTATGTCTGTGTCCTTTTGGGAAGGAATGAAGCCACAACTAATGGATACAATATGTTTTACATGTTGCTCTTCTGACACCCTTTATGTAGATGGGACTGAAGAGAGACATTTAAACTGGCATTTAAAAAAATATATTGTTGATAATGTTCACTGATGGGTCCAAGTTATTCATATTCGTGCAAGAGTTCTTAATGTAAGTTTCTGCTTAACAAAATTAAACACCGTTTACAAAATGTTGTTGTCTCTCTTGAAAGGGCAATCTATTTTTGTTTCCCGCAGTAATGTATTGGGTTCCATGTGTAGAAAGGAACTGCAGATGCTGGATAATACCGAAGATAGACACAAAGTGCTGGAGTAACTCAGCGGGTCAGGCAGCATCTCTGGAGAAAAAGGTTGGTCTGAAGAAGGGACCCGACCTGAAACGTCACCCATCCTTTTCCCCCAGAGATGCTGCCTGACCCTCTGAGTTATTCCAGTGCTTTGTGTATATTGAGTTCCATGTGTCTGATTCACAGTGTGGAGGAATTGACAATGGAGCCACAGGTGAAAAATATATTAGCCAATGCGTGGTGCTGGTGGAATGCATGAAACAGATTCAAGAATACCTGAATGATTGCAACAGTGTGGGGGGACTAATTGGTTAGCTCTTTCAGAGTGGTTGGGCCCAGTGGCCTCCAGTGTTGTATCATTATGAGCTTTTCGTTAGGGCTACTTATCAACTGACCACAAGGTTCAATTTTTTAGTTTAGCTTAGAGGTACAGCATGGAAATGGCCCTTCAGCCCACTGGGTCTGCACCGCCCAACGATTACCCATACACGAGTTCTATCCGACACACTAGCGGCAATTTGCAGAAGCCAATTAACCTCCAAACCTGCACGTCTTTAGATAAGGGAGGAAACCAGAGCTGCCGGAGAAAAGCCATGCAGTTACAAGGAGAATGCAGAAACTGCACGCACACAGCACCCGCAGTCAGGATCGAACCGGGTCTCTGGCGCCGTGAGACCGCAGCTCTACCACTGCGCCACTGTGCTGCTCTCGAAAGAATGACTTTTACTGCAGCATCTGAGCACACAATCTGGGCTGATACATCACCCATTCCTTCTCTCCTGAGATGCTGCCTGACCTGCTGAGTTACTCCAGCATTTTGTGAATAAATCACTATCACACAATGTTGTTTGCCAGTGAAATGTCCTCCTCTGGGGAATATTAAGGGGTGTGATGACAATGGCACACTTTCAAGAAAGGCAGGGAATGTCCATTGAAAGCCCCACCAGCCTTCTACATTGATCCACGACCCCCTGTGATGCACAAGAACAAGTTGCATTTTAATAACATTTTCAACATAAAGCATCCCACTTTGCTTCACTGACTGAGGAAAACGAGGTATGTCCCCAATAATTCCATGTCCTTTGTGCAAGAATTGTGAGTATTTCCACCCAGTGTTGCTGCTATCCGTCACTGAATCAGGTGGCACGTGTCAAATCACCATAACCTATTGCACTATAAAAAAAATTAAATAGTTGAACTTCACTGGAATTGTGTGCATTGCCCCAGATAGATCATACGGTTAATTATTCTGTGTAGGAAAGCACTGCAGATGCTGGTTTAAATCAAAGGTAGACGCAAAATGCTGGAGTAACTCAGTGGGACAGGTAGCATCTCTGGAGAGAAGGAATGGGTGACGTTTTGGGTTGAGACCCTTCTTCAAGTCTCGACCCAAAACGTCACCCATTCCTTCTCTCCAGAGATGCCGCCTGTCCCGCTGAGTTACTCCAGTTAATTATTCTGTTTGGTTATTCCATCGAGTGTAAGGTTTTATTGTGAACTCTATTCGATTGTACACTCCACTAGAGTCATAGAGAGTCGTACAGCGAGGAAACAGGCGCTTCAGACCAACTTGCCCACACCGGTCAACATGTCCCATCTACACTCGTCCTACCTGCCCCCGTTTGGTCCATATCCCTCCAAACCTGTCCTATCCATGAACCTGTCTAACAGTTTCTTAAACGTTGGGATAATCCCAGCCTCACCTCCCTCCTCTGGCAGTTTGTTCCATTCACCCACCACCCTTTGTGTGGAAAAGGTTACCCCCTCAGATTCCTATGAAATCTGTTCCCCTTCGCCTTAAACCTATGTCCTCTTCAAGAAAACTGCTCGCATGAAGGCAGACATTTGTGAGCTCACTCACAGAACAGCTCGGTCGGTTTGTTCAAACCTGCTGTTTATACTGGGATTTCCACTTCTTTCCTTTAGCTCAGTTGTGCATATCAGCATCAGCTGGATTTCCTTAGCCCTACTCTCCACTTCAAACCAAGTATTATTTTACACGACTACGTTTTAGGTTGACTGATCTCTGATCAATTAACAATTATGAGCCTATCGAGAATTCTACACATCCCTGAATAGTTCCGCTCTGTCCAACTGCAATTATCTGATCATTAACTAGATCATCTAACAGTGACTGGAAAGTGTGAAAAAAAAATCACTGCAGACTTCAACAGTCACAGTGAGAGGGACAACATTTTAAATACTTTACTATCATTCTCTTCATGAAGCTGCCAATTCATGGCTTTGGACATTATTTCCAGTGGTATCATTAAGCTTGATGAAAATGTATAAAATCCTCAGACATAATCTGATCACGATTAAAGAAAGATTTGGATAGTGAGCTTCCCCATAAAAGTTGGCCCATTTCACACACTGATCCTGTAACCCTATTGATAATTGCCCAAATGGATAGGATACATTGCTGGATCTGGCACTAGAGAATGAAATGGGCCAGTGGGGTGGCAAGGTAGTGCAGTGGTAGAGTTGATGCCTTACGGCGCCAGAGACCCAGGTTCTACCCTGATTACGGGTCCTGTCTATACAAAGTTTGTACGTTCCCATGGGTTCCTGTGACCGCATGGGTTTTCTCCAGGTGCTCCAGTTTCGTCCCACATCCCAAAGACGTACAGGCTTGTCGGTTAATTGGCTTTGGTAAAAAAACGTAAGCTGCCCCTAGTGTGTAGGATAGTGCTATGGGATCTTTGGTCAGGGCAGACTCAATGGGCCGAAGGTCCTGTTTCCACACTGTATCTCTGAACTAAACTATGTGGATCAGGTGGGCTGGAAACTGGAACAGGTGAGATCATAGTATCAGAAGATATAAGAAAATAACTGCAGATGCTGGTACAAATCAAAGGTATTTATTCAAAAAATGCTGGAGTAACTCAGCTGGTCAGACAGCATCTTCAGCCTGAAGAAGGGTTAGATGTGGCCCTTGTGGCTAAAGGGATCAGGGGGTATGGAGAGAAGACAGGTACAGGTTACTGAGTTGGATGATCAGCCATGATCATATTGAATGGCGGTGCAGGGTCGAAGGGCCGAATGGCCTACTCCTGCACCTATTTTCTATGTTTCTATTTTTCTATGTGAAGTTGGGTTCGAGAGGTTGGTTATGGGGTGAATCAACTCCTGCCTGAAGAAGGGTCTCCACCAGAAACGTCACCCATTCCTCTACCCAGAGATGCTGCCAGTTCCACTGAGTTACTCCAGCATTTCGTGTCTATCTTCAGAAATTACCTGGATTTGCTTCAATATGCCTATCACAACAGGTCAACAGCAGAAGCTATCTGATCTCACTGGCTGGTCACTGTTCTCTCAGTCTGAAGAAGGGTCTCGACCTGAAACGTCACCCATTCCTTCTCTCCTGAGATGCTGCCTGACCTGCTAAGTTACTCCAGCATTTTGTGAATAAATACCTTCGATTTGTACCAGCATCTGCAGTTATTTTCTTATACTACCTGATCTCACGGGCTGGTCACTCTGCTCTGGGCCACCTGGATAACAGGAACACATTGGACTTTGCTGGCTTTACCTTGCATTAAACGTTATTCATTTATCATGTGTCTATACACTGTAAATGGCTCGATTGTAATCATGGATTGTATTTCCGCTGATTGGTGAGCACGCAATGAAAGCTTTTCATTGATCATCGGGACACGTGACAATAAACTAAACTGGAACATGAAGGTAAAAAATAACAAATAAACAGACACAACGCGAAATGCACAACTGCAGAATGGCGCAAAGATTGTAATGCAGATTGTAAGATTGCATAATTGCTTAAGATTGTAAGGTAATAAGATTGTAAAGATTGTAAGAACATTGATTTCCTTTCATCCCCTCTCCTTATTCCGACTGAACATAAATTCAATTGAGTGAAACGCCACCTCCCTTAAATCCACCCATGCCAGACTCTCCATGAATGGAGGGGAATGAACCCAGCGGGTGGGTCTGAAGTCCGTCCCGTTTCACGAGTGCACACACACACATAGAACTGTACATTAAACAAAAAAAGACACTGCAAATGTTGGAGCTGGGGGGTTTGGGATGAGAGCCCATCCACCCATCTCCAGACTGCTGGCGGCTCTCCACTGCTGGCGAGATAAGAAGGGTTAGCGGGGTTATGTCCGCACCCAGGCCAGGACAGACACAAAAATTCTGGGAGTAACTCAGCGCGTCAGGCAGCATCTCTGGAGGGAAGACCGGGTCGAGACCCCCGCTTTGTCCGCGCCCGCACAACTCTGCCTGTCCCGCTGAGTTGCTCCAGCATTCTGTGTCTATCTCTGGTCCAGTGAGTGTGTGGGACATGCTTTCGGTGAGAGAGAGAAAAACAAAAGCGGACACGGAACGGCGATTCTGTGCCATCGTTTAATAGGGCCATCGTTTAATAGGGCCATCGTTTAACAGGGCCATGGTTTAACAGGGCCATGGTTCCTGGGTACGCACATCGCAGAGGATCTTACCTGGTCTACCAACACCATCACCACAGTAAAGAAGGCACAGCAGAGACTCCACTTCCTGAGGATCCTCAGGAAAACCAACCTGCAGGAGAAGCTCATGATGTCCTTCTATCGCTGCTCCACCGAGAGTGTGCTGGCATACTGTATAACCACATGGTATGCCAGCTGCTCAGAAAAGGACAGGAAGGCCCTTCAGAGGGTCATCACAACGGCCCAGAAGATCATCGGCTGCTCACTGCCCTCCCTGGAGCACCTGTTCAGCCTACGCTGCCTCAGTAGAGCAGGCAAAATAATAAAAGATCCATCCCACCCCGGCCACCGTCTGTTTGTTCATCTGCCCTCTGGTCGACGTTTCAGGTCGATCAAATCCCGAACAAACAGACTTAAGAACAGTTTTTACCCCAGGGCCATACGAGAACTGAACACTACCTTCTGCACTACGCAACACTGTTAAAAAATCTTTGTACTTAATATAATTGTATTTATTTGTTTTTGCATTTATTGCATATATGTTTGTACGCACCGTCAGGATTGGCTATTTTTTAATTTCGTTGTACTCGTTGCAATGACAATAAATGAATATTATTATTATTAATAAGTCAAGTCAAGTCAAATTTATTTGTCACATACACATACACATACACGATGTGCAGTGAAATGATAGTGCCATGGTTTAATAGTACCATCGTTTAATAGTACCATCGTTTAATAGTGCCATAATATAACAAAAATAACTGCAGATGCTGGTACAAATTGAAGGTATTTATTCACAAAATGCTGGAGTAACTCAGCAGGTCAGGCAGCATCTCAGGAGAGAAGGAATGGGTGACGTTTCGGGTCGAGACCCTTCTTCAAGAAGGGTCTCGACCCGAAACGTCACCCATTCCTTCTCTCCTGAGATGCTGCCTGACTCGTTTAATAGTACCATCGTTTAATAGTACCATCGTTTAATAGGGCCATCGTTTAATAGGGCCATCGTTTAATAGGGCCATCGTTTAATAGTGCCATCGTTTAATAGGGCCATCGTTTAATAGTACCATCGTTTAATACAATACAATACAATATATCTTTATTGTCATTGTACCCAGGGGTACAACGAGATTGGGAATGCGCCTCCCATACGATGCAATAATTTAATTAATTTAGACAACAGCAACCCAACGAAACAATAATAGTGCATAATATAAGAAAATAACTGCAGATGCTGGTACAAATCAAAGGTATTTATTCACAAAATGCTGGAGTAACTCAGCAGGCCAGGCAGCATCTCAGGGGAGAAGGAATGGGTGACGTTTCGGGTCGAGACCCTTCTTCAGTCTGAAACGTCACCCATTCCTTCTCTCCTGAGATGCTGCCTGACTCGTTTAATAGAGCCATCGTTTAATAGTACCATCGTTTAATAGGGCCATCGTTTAATAGGGTCACCGTTTAATAGGGCCACCGTTTAATAGGGCCACCGTTTAATAGGGCCACCGTTTAATAGTGCCATCGTTTAATAGGGCCATCGTTTAATAGGGCCATCGTTTAATAGGGCCATCGTTTAATAGTGCCATCGTTTAATAGTGCCATCATTTAATGGGGCCATCGTTTAATAGTGCCATCGTTTAATAGGGCCATCGTTTAATAGTACCATCGTTTAATAGTGCCATCGTTTAATAGGGCCATCGTTTAATAGTGCCATCGTTTAATAGTGCCATCGTTTAATAGTGCCATCGTTTAATAGTGCCATCGTTTAATGGGGCCATCGTTTAATAGTGCCATCGTTTAATAGTGCCATCGTTTAATAGTGCCATCGTTTAATGGGGCCATCGTTTAATAGGGCCATCGTTTAATAGTGCCATCGTTTAATAGGGCCATCGTTTAATAGTGCCATCGTTTAATAGTGCCATCGTTTAATGGGGCCATCGTTTAATAGTGCCATCGTTTAATAGGGCCATCGTTTAATAGTGCCATCGTTTAATAGTGCCATCGTTTAATGGGGCCATCGTTTAATAGGGCCATCGTTTAATAGGGCCATCGTTTAATAGTGCCATCGTTTAATAGTGCCATCGTTTAATAGGGCCATCGTTTAATAGTGCCATAATTTCACAGTGGGACGCTCCTTGTTCTGTGCAGTCATGTCCTTGCGCCCCCAAACATTAACACAACATCCCCCAACATTAACACAACATCCCCCAACATTAACACTACACCCCTCCCCTCCCCTCCCCAAGGCCAATCAAACAGCACAGTTCAAAATACGGAAGTGAAGTCACCTCCCATCCCTGATTTGTTACCGAATAACGAGATCCCTTTCCTGTCACAATATTGAAACTTTATGTTTTATGTGAGAACGGGCTGCAAGAAAGGTGGCTGCTTTTGCATCCTCATCTTGAAAGGGTAAAAACAAAAAAAATATCTTTCTCTACTTGGCAAATGTGGCGCCGACCTTCCCCTGGTTTGAATGAATTCATAGGAAATAACGTGGTAACTTTTTGTTTTTTGTTTCTAGCCAGAGGAGGTTCGCTTCTGCTTTACTACAGTTTTGTTCTCTCTCCCCCACCCCCCACCCCACCACCGCCCCCACCACCGCCCCCACCCCCACCCCCACCCCCACCCACCAACACCACCCCCACCCCCACCCCCACCCACCAACACCACAATCAGGGTCCCGACCCCCAAACGCCGCCCTTCCAGGGCAATCTGTCTGCCTGAGCCCCAGTTCTTTGTGTGCTTGCTTGCTTGCTTGCGGTGTGATTGATTGATTGATTGATTGCTTGCCCTGTGAAATTTCTGTGAAACGCTCCTTCTTGAATCCTGCTCCATCCTGAATGAGAACAGACGTTTTATTTTGTGGGGTGAGACCTTTGCTGGAAGTGGCGGCGATACTTTTGTGTGTTGTGAACTACTTGGAACAGTAGTGTAACATTTGTAACGGGAATGAAAACGTTGCGAGCGCTGTGTTCCAAATGCTGTTGCAAATGTGTCTGAGACTGAACGCCCCATCACTGTGAGTAACTCCCAAACACATTGTGTCCATCTGCGGCATAGCCCAGCAGTGTATACCAAGAGTAACAGTCCAGACCACCCACCTCCCCTCGTCCTCCCTCCAAGTCGAAGGCTCGGATCCCCTCCTGCAGAATAAGACGACTCAATCAGCCATGATGTGTGTTGGGAAGGAACTGCAGATGCTGGTTAGACAGAAAGTGCTGGAGTAACTCAGCGGGTCAGACAACATAGCATCTCTGGAGACGGGTGACGTTTCGGGACCCTTCTTCAGACTGGATCACCCATCCCTTCTCTCCAGAGATGCTGCCTGACCCGCTGAGTTACTCCAGCACTTTGTGTCTTTCTTCAATCAGCCATGATTTTATTGAACGGCGGAACTGGCAAAGGGACGATTTTTTGCTTCAAAGCCCTGTATCATTTTTGAATATAATTTTTCTCTTCTCTATATTGCATACCACGCTATATTGTAACCAGTTTAAAAATCAAAAATCACTTCTGTGTAAAGGAGTTGTCTCTCGATACCACTGATTGTTCTGCTTTGAATGCATTTCCAGAATCGCTTTCCTCCCCATGAGATATATATTACGTGGGAAATCTGCTCGGAGGCGGAGGATTCTTCTCGGGGGAGGGGTCCACTAGGCGTTACCGTTATCAGGATTCAAGGCAAAAGAGTCGCTGTCACAAATTGATGTCCAGTTCGAAGATAGACACAAAAAGCTGGAGTAGCTCAGTGGGACTGGCAGCATTGCTGGAGAGAGGGAGTCGAGACCCTTCTTCAGATCCGAAACGACCCCCATTCCTTCTCTCCAGAGATGCTGCCTGACCCGCTGAGTTACTCCAGATTGTTGTGTCCATCTTCGGTTTAAACCAGCATCTGCAGTTCCTTCCTACACTTGATGTCCAATTCCTTCTGTTTCCCTTCTTTGCATAAAGGTGGGCCCAGACTGTTGGCTTTCTGAAGCTTGATCACTCAGTGGAAGGAAGAAGAAGAAGAACTCGGGCAATCGATATTCTAAGAGGTGAGGACGTGGAATTGTTCTGTAGACTCTTTCAATCTTCATTTCTTCCAGCCTACCTTTCTTCCCACCCCCCCCCCTCCCACTCTTTCTCTGATCCCACCCCGTTTCTGACATCAACACTTGTGCAAGAAGGAATTGCAGATGCTGATTTACACTGAAGATGGACACAAATTGCTGGAGTAACTCAGTGGGTCAGGCAGCATCTCTGGAGAAAAGCAATTGGTGACGTTTTGGGTGGAGACACTTTCAACACTTTCTAGGAATAATAATTCAACAGCTCTCCTGCTATCTACCCTTACAACAACTACTTAAAACTGCCTAGATATTTCATTAAGTGGGCACTCAAAGATGGATTGCTTGTGAAAACTCCAGGTTTTGAAAATTGAGAGCAAATCGTCATTGAATTACATAGCGTGGAAATAGACCCTTCAATCCAATTCAGCCATGCTAACCAAATTTCCCAATGGATCTAATCACAATCTGCCCATGCTCCTCCAAACCTTTTCCACCTATGTATCTGTCCCAAGTCTCTTTCTAAAATGTTGCAATTTTGCCTCCTCTATCCCTTCCTCTGGCAGATCATTACAAATACCCACCCCCCGTCTGCGTGGGTTAAACCTGCTCTCAGGTCTCCTTTAAACCTTTCCCCTCTCACCTTAAACTCAGGGGGAAAGACTGGCTATTCACCCGTATCTAACATCTGCTTGATATATTTAAAGTAGGCTTGGATAGAAGCAGGCAGTGAAGAAAGCCAATGGAATGTTGGCCTTCATAACAAGAGGAGTTGAGTATAGGAGCAAAGAGGTCCTTCTGCAGTTGTACAGGGCCCTAGTGAGACCGCACCTGGAGTACTGTGTGCAGTTTTGGTCTCCAAATTTGAGGAAGGTTATTCTTGCTATTGAGGGTGTGCAGCATAGGTTTACTAGGTTAATTCCCGGAATGGCGGGACTATCATATGTTGAAAGACTGGAGCGACTAGGCTTGTATACACTGGAATTTAGAAGGATGAGAGGAGATCTTATCGAAACGTATAAGATTATTAAGGGGTTGGGCACGTTAGAGGCAGGAAGCATGTTCCCAATGTTGGGGGAGTCCAGAACAAGGGGCCACAGTTTAAGAATAAGGGGTAGGCCATTTAGAACGGAGATGAGGAAAAACTTTTTCAGTCAGAGAGTTGTGAATCTGTGGAATTCTCTGCCTCAGAAGGCAGTGGAGGCCAATTCTATGAATGCATTCAAGAGAGAGCTGGATAGAGCTCTTAAGGATAGTGGAGTCAGGGGGTATGGGGAGAAGGCAGGAATGGGGTACTGATTGAGAATGATCAACCATGATCACATTGAATGGCGGTGCTGGCTCGAAGGGCCGAATGGCCTCCTCCTGCACCTATTGTCTATTGTCAAACTATTTTCTCTGGGGGAAATCCAGAAGGAGGAGTGATCTTTGTAGTTCAGGCTCTGTGTCACTGAAGTCATGAGCAGCTTTGCAGGCCAGTGATGATAGAAATTCCCTTTCCTGAATCGTTGTGGATGCTCGGGGTCAGTTGTAACGTCTAAAGGTGTAATTAATAAACAGGATTATTGTGACAAAATGCAGGATTATGCAGATCAGATGAGTAATGGACATCATTTTTGGTGAGAGATCATGTGATAGGAGTAGAATTAGGCCATTCGGCCCGTCAAGTCTACTCCACCGTTCAATCATGGCTGATCTATCTCTCCCTCCTAACCCTATTCTCCTGTCTTCTCCCCGTAACCTCTGATGCCTGTACTAATCAAAAATCTATCTATCTCTGCCTTAACAGTATCCACTGACTTGGCCTCCACAGCCTTCTGCGGCAAAGAATTCCACAGATTCACCACCCTCTGACGAAAGAAAAATTTCCCCATCTCCTTCCTAAAAGAACGTCCTTTAATTCTAAGGCTACGTCCTCTAGTCGGAGACTCTCCCACATCCACTCTATCCAAACCATTGGATAGATACAGGGTCCACCACCAATTTTCCGACACCCTTGGTTCCAAAGCCTTTCTGGATCATCCATATTGCCAGACCAACAGAGGTCACGGCCTCCCGAAAGGAGTCAATTGGGATCAGAACAGGCCGCCGGGGGGCTAAGATATCGGCCTGCAACGTTGGCCTTGGGAGTCTGCTATGGGAGCCGATCTGCTTCATTTATAATGTTAAAGAAAAACAAAGTACTGCAGTAATTCGGCCAGTATCCCTGGAGGACACGGATTCACAACGTTTCGTATCAGGACCCTCCTTCATGGTCCTGACCCGAAATGTCACCTATTCATGTCCCTCCAGAGATGCCCATCCTGGAGATGTTGAGTTACTCCAGCACTTTTGTGTTTTGCTATTCTAATAAATTGCACCACCTTCGTTCATCCTCCCCTCTTCCCTGCAGATCTGACCGGACCGGCAATGACGGCGCTACCAGGGGGCGGGCCACGGATCCCCGGACTCCACGCGCTCCCCGTCGCCCCCGTCCATCCCGCTGCCCCATCCATCCTCCCTCAGCAGCCGCAGAGCGCCCTGCGCGAGATCACCTGCGTCACCCTGTGCAAGGTCGGCCAGGAGACCGTGCAGGACATCGTGGCTCGCACCATGGACATCTTCCACATGCTCCGGGCAACACAGGTAATCGCTTCATGCTCGGAGGGTCAAAGGAATCAGGGGATATGGGGAGAAAGCAGGAACGGGGTACTGATTTTGGATGATCAGCCATGATCATATTGAATGGCGGTGTAGGGTCGAAGGGCTGGATGGCCTACTTGAGGGGGGATCTTATAGAAACTTACAAAATTCTTAAGGGGTTGGACAGGCTAGATGCAGGAAGATTGTTCCCGATATTGGGGAAGTCCAGAACAAGGGGTCACAGTTTAAGGATAAGAGGGAAGTCTTTTAGGACCGAGATGAGAATGTTTTTTTTCACACAGAGAGTGGTGAATCTGTGGAATTCTCTGCCACTGAAGGTAGTTGAGGCCAGTTCATTGGCTATATTTAAGAGGGAGTTAGATGTGGCCCTTGTGGCTAAAGGGATCGGGGGTATGGAGAGAAGGCAGGTACGGGATACTGAGTTAGATGATCAGCCATGATCATATTGAATGGCGGTGCAGGCTCGAAGGGCCGAATGGCCTACTCCTGCACCTATTTTCTAGGTTCCTATGTAACTGTCTCTCTCTTCAAACTCATGGTTTTCTTTTCTATTGACATCATGGGATGTGTTTTTTGGTAGCGATATGGTAGTCATACAGCATGGAAACAGGCCCTTCAGCCCAACTTGCCCACACCGGCCTACATTTCCCTTCCACACTAGTCCCACCTGCCTGTGTTTGGCCCATATCCCTCTAAACCTGTCTTATCCATGTACCCGTCTAATTGTTTCTTAAACGTTGCAATTGTCCCTGCCTCAACTACCTCCTTTGGCTGCTCGTTCCACACACCCACCATCTTTTGTGTGAAATATTGTCCACCCCTGATCCCTGAATTGAGGGATCAGTTCATATGACATAGAGGCAGAATTAGGCCGTTCAGCCCATCGGGCCCATTAACCAGTATAGTGGCACAGTTCCCAGTGGTAGAGCTGCTGCCGTATAGTGCCAGAGACCCGGGTTCAATCCTGATTACGGGTGCTGTCTGTACAGAGTTTGTATGTTCTCCCTGTGACCCTGTGGGTTTTCCCTAGGTGTCCAGATTCCTCCCACATTCCAAAGACATTAGTTTTGTAGATTAATTGGCTTCTGTAACTTGTTCCTAGTGTGTGGGAAAGAACAAGTGTAGGGGTGACCGTTGGTGTGCTGGAGGGGCTATTTCAGTGCTCTATCTCTAAACTGAACTAGACATCGGTGTCAAGTTAGGAAAAGGGGACGTACAACGAGATCTGGGTGTCCTAGTGCATCAGTCACTGAAAGGAAGCATGCAGGTGCAGCAGGCAGTGAAGAAAGCCAATGGAATGTTGACCTTCATAACAAGAGGAGTTGAGTATGGGAGCAAAGAGGTCCTTCTGCAGTTGTACAGGACCCTAGTGAGACCGCACCTGGAGTATTGTGTGCAGTTTTGGTCTCCAAATTTGAGGAAGGATATTCTTGCTATTGAGGGCGTGCAGTGTAGGTTAAATCTAGGTTAAATCCCAGAATGGCGGGACTGTCATATGTTGAAAGACTGGAGCGACTAGGCTCGTATACACTGGAATTTAGAAGGATGAGAGGGGATCTTATCGAAACGTATAAGATTATTAAGGGGTTGGACACATTAGAGGCAGGAAACATGTTCCCAATGTTGGGGGAGTCCAGAACAAGGGGCCACAGTTTAAGAATAAGGGGTAGGCCATTTAGAACGGAGATGAGGAAAACCTTTTTCAGTCAGAGAATTGTGAATCTGTGGAATTCTCTGCCTCAAAAGGCAGTGGAGGCCAATTCTCTGAATGCATTCAAGAGAGAGCTAGATAGAGCTCTTAAGGATAGCGGAGTCAGGGGTATGGGGAGAAGGCAGGAACGGGGTATTGATTGAGAATGATCAGCCATGATCACATTGAATGGCTCGAAGGGCCGAATGGCCTCCTCCTGCACCTATTGTCTATTGTCAAACTATTTTCTCTGGGGGAAATCCAGAAGGAGGAGTGATCTTTGTAGTTCAGGCTCTGTGCCACTGAAGTCATGAGCACCTTTGCAGGCCAGTGATGATAGAAATTCCCTTTCCTGAATCGTTGTGGATGCTCGGGGTGAAGGGGATGGGGGAGTGGGTGGGGGAGGGAGAGGGGAGGGAGAGGGGAGGGAGGGGTGAAGAGCATGGGGGTGAGGTGAAGGGGTGGAGGGGGTGCTGCACCAATGCAGGAGAGGTTTGGACCCAACGGGTCCACTTGGTCTAGTTAATTATAAAATGAGAGAGATGCATTTGGCCCATTCGCCTCATCATGCAATGGGCTCAATGAATTGGCTTGAGATACCAGTAATGGCCAGGATACTGGGGATTAGTCATCAGCAAGACTTCAGTATTTTTCTCTGGAGTGGCACAGTGGCGCGGCGGTAGATTTGCTACCTCACAGGGCCAGAGACCCGGGTTTAATCCTGACTATGGGTGCTGTCTGTACAGAGTTTGTACGTTCTCCCTGTGACCGCTTGGGTTTTCTCCGGGTGCTCTAGTTTCCTCCCACGTTCTAAAGACTTGCAGGTTTGTGGGTTAATTGGCTTTGGTAAATTGTCCCCAGAGTGCAGGATAGAAGTAGTGTGCAGTGATCGCTGGTCAGCAATGACTCATGGACTGAAGGGCCTTGAGTTTCCACGCTGTATCTCCAAAACTAAAAGTTAAAAACCCCATTCAATTATTTGACGTTCTCCTGAGAGGGCAGCAAATGCAGTTTGAAGTAACTGAAGAAGGGACCCGACCCAAATCGTCACCCATCCATTTTCGCCAGAGATGCTGCCTGACACGCTGAGTTACTCCAGCATTTTGTGTCTCTTTGTTATAAACAAGCATCTGCAGTTCCTTTTTATTACAGGGAGCCTCCATGCAGCTTATGCACTGGGGCTTGGGGGAGGGAGGGTGGGAGGGGGGGGGGGGGGGGGGGGGGGGAAGTGTTGCTCATGTAGCCACAGCTGTGCATCTTTATCAGCGCTATTAAATTTGGAGGCTGCAGCAGTATTTCCTGCTGAAAAATCACGAGCAAGAGTTTTTTTTTTAACCCAATAACACAGTAAATGCATAATTGCTCTACCAACTCCTGGCGTGAAGTAGACAGGTGTCCTCCTAGTGGTGCAATGACTGAGCCACACTGGCCACAAAGGTTTTGGACAACGTCAGTCTTGATAAGCGACTGGACTTTGGAACTGGCCTGGACAAATAATATCCAGGTCGATCTCTGGATCCAGCTCCCTGGAGCAGAGGTTGGAAGTTTTGAGTATTGGCTCTAAATGTAACTGTCATCATTATTATTACTTCATTGAGTTATAGTCATACAGCATGGAAACAGGCCCTTTGGTCTGACTTTTCCATGCCAACCAAGATGCCCCATCGAAGCTACTCTCATTTGCCTGCATTTGGCCCATATCCCTCTAAACCTTTCCTGTCCAAGTGCATTTTGAACGCTGTTATGAAACCCCTTCTTGGTTCTTGGTCCTCCAAAATATTCCAAATGGAATTTAAACTGGAGGTGGCGGAGTATGGACTTAAGCAAGAAGGGCTTCTTGGAGAAGAGCTACCTTAAATTTAGTTGCGTCTGGTTGAATAACTATAGTAGGATGAAGACTATTCCATGCTTTAATTGTGCGAGGGAAGAATTAATTGCTGTACACATCTGTCTTGATAGACATTGATAATACCACATTTGGAGTACTGTGGACAATTCTGGTTGCAGGATGGATGTCATTACACTGGATAAACTGGGCAAGGTGCAAAAAGGATTTACATGGATATTACTGGGTCTGGTTCATTGAAATGTAGATAAGATTTTGGGATGCAATTTGGAGCTACAGTAATTTAGGACTTGACATGGTGGGTGTTGCATGTTTGTGAGAAATCATTTTGCAGCTATAGTTTCCAGTCATGTATTGTCTTTCCGCTGACTGGTTAGCATGCAACAAAAGCTCTTCACTGTACCTCGGTACACCGGACAATAAACTAAATTAAAACAAAGTATTCCACACTGGGAGTTTTGCCTATCTTGGGTCCGAGACTGTCTTGGAATAACTAGTCATAGAAACATAGAAAACAGGTGCTGGAGTCCATTTGGCCCTTCGAGCCAGCACCGCCATTTATTGTGATCATGGCTGATCATCTACAATCAGTAACCTGTGCCTGCCTTCTCCCCATATCCCTTGATTCCGCTAGCCCCTAGAGCTCCATCTAACTCTCTTTTAAATTCATCCAGTGAATTGGCCTCCACTGCCTTCTGTGGCAGGGAATTCCACAAATTCACAACTCTCTGGGTGAAAAATTTATTTTCACCTGTTTTAAATGGCCTCCCCTTTATTCTTAGACTGTGTCCCCTGGTTCTGAACTCCCCCAACATTGAGAACATTTTTCCAGCATCTGGCTTGTCTAGTCCTTTTATAATTTAATACGTCTCTATAAGATCTCCTCTCATCCTTCTAAACTCCAGTGAATACAAGGCTAGACTTTCCAATCTTTCCTCGTGTGACAGTCCCTCCATCCCAGGGATTAACCACGTGAGCCTACGCTGCACTGCCTCAATAGCAAGGACGTCCTTCCTCAAATGAGTCGCTTGGTTCAATTTTCACTTTTGTGAAAAGTCGCACACGAGAAGGCAAAGTCAATTTGGCCTTGTGTTAGTCAGCAACTCTTGTATTGGTGTTGCTTGGTCTCTTTGGTTCAAGCAACACTACCCACTTGCCAAGGGTGCTGGGAATGAGCTACTGATTCATAATCACTCTAGAGACGTCCTTCCTCACTGCATCCTTGGAGAGCCCTCGCTCGCACTGTTTCAGCCAGGTATGCATCCAGCTGTTGAAGGAGGTTACTGTGAACTGGATGGATTCTTATTTACAGTCTGACAGCTTTATCGATCTCTTTACTGATGCCAGTCTTTTTCTCGCAAATGGACCTTCTCGCAAAATCAGGATATAGAATTACTGCAGAAACTATAAAATATTTGCTCGGTTGATAATGCACGAGGTAGTTATAAATATATGTGGGGGGGGGGGGGGGGGGGGAGAGGAACACGTGGACCAGTTTGCTGAGAAAGGAAGATTGCTGGAGCTCTTTAAAAATCATGCAAGGATCTGACATTAAAAATCATGAACGGATTTGATAGGGTAGATGTAGAGAAGGTTTTTTCCCACTGCCGCGATTTTAAAGAGATAAAGAACAGAGATTTTACTTTTTCTCTCAGTGATCAGAAAAGAAGAACTGGCCAACCATGTAGTTCCATAGAAGAGGAAGTCAGGCAAGTGGAGGGAGGGTGGGGAGGAGAAAGAGTTAGCATGAATGGTGAAGAGGTGGGTTAAAGTAGACTGGAAGAAAGCCTACGAAGGGATAAAACATGAATTTGTGGCAATCAATAGTTAGTTTCCGTGCTGCAGGTTCTTCTGGACTGGTATGGCTTTATGACTTTTAGTTTCGTTTATAGATATGGAGCGGAAAAAGGCACTTCAACCCACCGGGTCCGCGCCGACCAGCGTTTCCCACACATTAACACTATCCTCCACCCACAAGGGCCAATTTTTACATTTATACCAGGCCAATTAACCCACAAACCTGCACGCCTTTGGAGTGTGGGAGGAAACCGAAGATCTTGATAAACACCTTCACAGGTCACGGGGAGAACGTGCAAACTCCATGCAGACAGCACCCGTAGTCATTAAGGATCGAACCCGGGTCTCTGGCGCTGTAAGGCAGCAGCTCTACCGCTGCGCCACCGTGCCGCCCCCAAAATATCCACTGAATTGGCCGCCACAGCCTTCTGTGGCAAAGAATGCCACTAAATTTATTATTTATTGATCTTTTATCTATTAACCCACGGGGTCTCGGGGAGAACGTGCAAACTCCACGCACTCAGCGGCAGGGGCGGGGATTGAACCCGGGTCTCTGGTGCCGAGAGGCAGTGGCTCTACCCGCCACGCCACTGTTCCGCTGCCTAAAGTGAATTCAGATTGCTACGGTGGGATTTGAAATTGTTTAACAAATTGAAGCACAAAGAGCTCTCATGGGTTCACCATTGGCAACGATACCTTCAGTGCTTTGGTTCAGAGGAATTCCCTCCTTAGCATTCTCTCTCTGGTGCATTCTCCTCTTTTAGGCCACTCTTTTAAAATTGACCATGTTCCTATTCTATTGCCATCTAACGTGCTGTCAAACGTTGTTTGCCCTAGGACCAAGGATAGACCATTCGGCCCTTTTAGTTGATTCTATCATTTCATTGGATTTTGGCTGATACTGCCTCAACACCATTCCTGATTTCTCCCGTAGGCTTTCTTGCCTCCTCTGTCTAGAAATCTCATTATCCGCCCTAAATAGACTCAGCAATGCCAGTATTCCACTCCCAATCCCATTCACTTAAATTTTGTACACTATTCTCAAGTGGAACTTTATCAAAGGCCTTCTGAAAATCTAAATGCAATGCATCTACTGGTTCTCCCTTATCTATTTAAAAAACACCTCCAATAGATTTGTCAAAGACAATTTCCCTTTCACAAAGCCATGGTGACTTTGTTTGATCACACAGGTTTTTTAAAGTGTCCTGCTTCCATAGCCTTGCAATAGACTTCAATATTTTTCTCACTCGGGCAGCACAGAGGTAGTTGGTTCTTACAGCGCCAGAGACCCGAGTTTGATCCTGACTACGGGTGCTATCTGTACGGAGTTTGTACGTTCTCCCCATGACCGCATGTGTGGTCCCTAGTGTGTGGAGTGATCGCTGTTCATTGATTACTAGGTGGGCCGAAGAGCCTGTTTCCACGCTGTATCGAAAGTCTAAAGATATCAGGCTATCTGGTATTTACTCACAAAATGCTGGAGTAACTCAGCAGGTCAGGCAGCATCTCAGGAGAGAAGGAATGAGTGACGTTTCGGGTCGAGACCCTTCTTCAGATTTTCTCTCTATCATGTCTCAAATAGGGGGTTGCATCTGCTGCCTTCCAATCTGCAGGAACTATTTCTTGATCTGCAGCATTTTGGATGATGGTACTATCTCCATGGTTACCTCTTTTAGTACTCTGGAATGCAAATGATAAGGCTGTGGGGATTTATCGCATTCCAGTCCCACATTCATTAATTTCTCCTGTACTAATTTTCGACTGATATTAATTTCCTTTTAATTTCTTTTCATTAGGCTCTTGGTTCGTTAGTATTTCTGAAATTATCTGTGCCCTCTGGTGAAGACAGAATGAAAGTATTTGTTTAATTGCTTTGTGTTTCCCATTAAAATGTTCCCTTTCTGCCTGTAAAGGATCTGCATTTGACTTCATTTGTACTTACTTGCACACGCTATTAGTCTACTCCAATATTCATTGTCAGATTCATGCTCCACTTTTGATCCTTTAATCAACCACTCTTGACACTTGGACAGGTGCATGGGATGGGAAAGGTTTTGAGGGTCATCTTGGTCAGCATGGACGCGATGGGCCAAAGGGCCTGTTTTCCCCCGCTCGATGACTCGATGACTCGATGTCTATTTCTGTTGCATTCTGAATTGCTCTCAATCCTCATGCTTGCTATTTTTTTAATGACAGCTTTGACCATAAATGTAATCCTATAATTTATGTTAGTAATTGTGTGGGTGGCTTTTATTGCAGTAATTGGAGAAGGAAGGTGTAAGCTGTTGATCCTGCATTGTCACCTGAAGTCTGGCCATCATTCTGATTTTCAGTGAAGCTCCTTAATCCATTGCGGCCACCTCAGAGAGAAGGCAGGTACAGGCTACTGAGCTGGATGATCAGCCATGATCATATTGGTTAGTTTTAGGACCATTTGTGTTTTGGCTAGAAATATTTTTCTCATGTTCCCCATGTTGGGGGAGTCTGAAACCAAGGGTCACAGTTTAAGAATAAGGGGTAGGTCATTTAGGACTGAGATGAGGAAAAACTTTTTCACCCAGAGAGTGGGGAGTTTTCACCCATCTGTGGAATTCTCTGCCACAGAGGCAGTGGAGGCCAATTTACTGGATGTATCAAAGAGAGTGTTACATATAGCTCTGAGAGCTTTACGGAATCGAGGGATATGGGGAGAAAGCAGGAGCAGGGTGACTGATTCTGGATGATCAGCCATGATCGTATTGAATGATCCTACTCCTGCACCTATTTTCTATGTTTCTACTTTGACGAATTACTCACGTACTTTACCAATAGACAGACTGATTTGCTTAATATTCCTGGCATGAAAATAGCATGCTTATGATTGTTATGAATGAATGATACTCTATTGTCACATGTACCTCTGTAGAGGGAAATTCTTAGCTTTGCATACAATACACAAGTATGAAAAGAGTCGCAACTAATACGGCACTGACAAAGTTACAAAAGTATTCATTATGACCCCTCTTTGTTCTCGCCGCCCCTACCCCCACCTCCTGCCAGGTCTCTCTTTGTTCTAATTTTGGCTTCCCCATGCTGGGACCCTCTATTTATGGTGATGTCTGGCTTGAATCTGGTGAAGAAAAAAACTAAGCAGGAAAGAACTGCAGATGCTGAAGGAATGGGTGACGTTTCGGGCCGAGACTCTTCTTCACCCGAAACGTCACCCATTCCTTCCCTCCAGAGATGCTGCCTGTCCCGCTGAGTTACTCTAGCATTCTGTGTCTATCTTCACAGACAGGCTCGTATTGACTGGGGTCACTTTTTATATTTGCATCTGAGCAGTGCTTTAGTTCGAGTCACCAGCTATTTATGAGCTGCAATATGATCACTAACCACCAGATGACACTGTCCTTTGAACAATCCCAGCTGTCTTCTGGTGCAAGGCTCCAGTGTTCATTTTCAGTTAGAAACAAGAGATCTGAGCTTGCTCCTTCAATGTGAACCAATCGTTCTTGCACATGAGGGAAAGGACAACAAACTTGAATTGTGGAAAGGTGGGCTAGATATCTAATACAAACTTAAATAATTGGATAAATAAACTAGGACCAGGGAAGCCAATTCAACCAATTTGGGTAATCTACACCAATGGAACCTATAGGTTCAGGAAAGAACTGAAGATAGCGGAGTCAAGGGATATGAGGAGAAGGCAGGAACAGGGTACTGCTGGAATTCGCTGGAATGTACTCGCTGGAATGGGCTGGTACTCGTTGGAATTTAGAAGACTGAGGGGGGATCTTATAGAAACATATAAAATTCTTAAGGGGTTGGAGAGGCTAGATGCGGGAAGATTGTTCCCGATGTTGGGGGAGTCCAGAACCAGGGGTCACAGCTTAAGGATAAGGGGGAAGTCTTTTAGGACCGAGATGAGAAAACATTTCTTCACACAGGGAGTGGTGAGTCTGTGGAATTTTCTGCCACAGATGGTAGTTGAGGCCAGTTCATTGGCTATATTTAAGAGGGAGTTAGATGTGGCCCTTTTTGCTAAAGGGATCAGGGGGTATGGAGAGAAGGCAGGTACAGGCTACTGAGCTGGATGATCAGCCATGATCATATTGAATGGCGGTGCAGGCTCGAAGGGCCGAATGGCCTACTCCTGCACCTATTTTCTATGTTTCTATGTTTCTATGATTGTGGATGATCAGCCATGATCACAGTGAATGGCGGTGCTGGCTTGAAGGGTTGAATGGTCTACTCCTGCACCTATTGTCCCGCTGAGTTACTCCAGCATTTTGTATCTTTCTTTGAACCTATAGGTGTTTTTTTTAAACCTTTTCCTCACAAAAATGTGATTTCTGCTTATATTGCCGTCTGATTTAATTTTTTTTTGTGGCAATCAATAGTTAGTTTCCGTGCTGCAGGTTCTTCTGGACTGGTATGGCTTTATGACTTTTAGTTTCGTTTATAGATATGGAGCGGAAAAAGGCACTTCAACCCACCGGGTCCGCGCTGACCAGCGTTTCCCACACATTAACACTATCCTCCACCCACAAGGGCCAATTTTTACATTTATACCAGGCCAATTAACCCACAAACCTGCACGTCTTTGGAGTGTGGGAGGAAACCGAAGATCTTGATAAACACCTTCACAGGTCACGGGGAGAACGTGCAAACTCCATGCAGACAGCACCCGTAGTCATTAAGGATCGAACCCGGGTCTCTGGCGCTGTAAGGCAGCAGCTCTACCGCTGCGCCACCGTGCCGCCCCCAAAATATCCACTGACTTGGCCGCCACAGCCTTCTGTGGCAAAGAATGCCACTAAATTTATTATTTATTGATCTTTTATCTATTAACCCACGGGGTCTCGGGGAAAACGTGCAAACTCCACGCACTCAGCGGCAGGGGCGGGGATTGAACCCGGGTCTCTGGCGCCGAGAGGCAGTGGCTCTACCCGCCACGCCACTGTTCTGCTGCCTAAAGTGAATTCGCTTTGATAAAGTGAATTCAGATTGCCACGGTGGGATTTGAAATTGTTCAACAAATTGAAGCACAAAGAGCTCTCATGGATTGACCATTGGCAACGATACCTTCAGTGTTTTGGTTCAGAGGAATTCCCTCCTTAGCATTCTCTCTCTGGTGCATTCTCCTCGTTTAGGCCACTCTTTTAAAATTGACCATGTTCCTATTCTATTGCCATCTAACGTGCTGTCAAACGTTGTTTGCCCTAGGACCAAGGATAGACCATTCAGCCCTTTGAGTTGATTCTATCATTTCATTGGATTTTGGCTGATACTGCCTCAACACCATTCCTGATTTCTCCCGAAGGCTTTCTTGCCTCCTCTGTCTAGAAATCTCATTATCCGCCCTAAATAGACTCAGCAATGCCAGTATTCCACTCCCAATCCCATTCACTTCAATTTTGTACACTATTCTCAAGTGGAACTTTATCAAAGGCCTTCTGAAAATCTAAATGCAATGCATCTACTGGTTCTCCCTTATCTATTTAAAAAACACCTCCAATAGATTTGTCAAAGACAATTTCCCTTTCACAAAGCCATGGTGACTTTGTTTGATCACACAGGTTTTTTAAAGTGTCCTGCTTCCATAGCCTTGCAATAGACTTCAATATTTTTCTCACTAGGGCAGCACAGAGGTAGTTGCTGCCTTACAGCGCCAGAGACCCGAGTTTGATCCTGACTACGGGTGCTATCTGTACGGAGTTTGTACGTTCTCCCCATGACCGCATGGGTTTTCTCCGGGTGCTCCAGTTTCCTCCCACGCTCCAAAGACGTACTGGTTTGTAGGTTAATTGGCTTCTGAAATTTGTAAAAATTGTCCCTAGTGTGTGGAGTGATCGCTGGTCATTGCTTACTAGGTGGGCCGAAGAGCCTGTTTCCACGCTGTATCGAAAGTCTAAAGATATCAGGCTATCTGGTATTTACTCACAAAATGCTGGAGTAACTCAGCAGGTCAGGCAGCATCTCAGGAGAGAAGGAATGAGTGACGTTTCGGGTCGAGACCCTTCTTCAGATTTTCTCTCTATCATGTCTCAAATAGGGGGTTGCATCTGCTGCCTTCCAATCTGCAGGAACTATTTCTTGATCTGCAGCATTTTGGATGATGGTACTATCTCCATGGTTACCTCTTTTAGTACTCTGGAATGCAAATGATAAGGCTGTGGGGATTTATCGCATTCCAGTCCCACATTCATTAATTTCTCCTGTACTAATTTTCGACTGATATTAATTTCCTTTTAATTTCTTTTCATTAGGCTCTTGGTTCGTTAGTATTTCTGAAATTATCTGTGCCCTCTGGTGAAGACAGAATGAAAGTATTTGTTTAATTGCTTTGTGTTTCCCATTAAAATGTTCCCTTTCTGCCTGTAAAGGATCTGCATTTGACTTCATTTGTACTTACTTGCACACGCTATTAGTCTACTCCAATATTCATTGTCAGATTCATGCTCCACTTTTGATCCCTTAATCAACCACTCTTGACACTTGGACAGGTGCATGGGATGGGAAAGGTTTTGAGGGTCATCTTGGTCAGCATGGACGCGATGGGCCAAAGGGCCTGTTTTCCCCCGCTCGATGACTCGATGACTCGATGTCTATTTCTGTTGCATTCTGAATTGCTCTCAATCCTCATGCTTGCTATTTTTTTAATGACACCTTTGACCATAAATGTAATCCTATAATTTATGTTAGTAATTGTGTGGGTGGCTTTTATTGCAGCAATTGGGGAAGGAAGGTGTAAGCTGCTGATCCTGCATTGTCACCTGAAGTCTGGCCATCATTCTGATTTTCAGTGAAGCTCCTTAATCCATTGCGGCCACCTCAATCACACAGTTTCCTTGGTTAATTTTAGGACCATTTGTGTTTTGGCTAGAAATATTTTTCTCATGTTCCCCATGTTGGGGGAGTCTGGAACCAAGGGTCACAGTTTAAGAATAAGGGGTAGGTCATTTAGGACTGAGATGAGGAAAAACTTTTTCACCCAGAGAGTGGGGAGTTTTCACCCATCTGTGGAATTCTCTGCCACAGAGGCAGTGGAGGCCAATTCACTGGATGTATCAAAGAGAGTGTTACATATAGCTCTGAGAGCTTTACGGAATCGAGGGATATGGGGAGAAAGCAGGAGCAGGGTACTGATTCTGGATGATCAGCCATGATCGTATTGAATGATCCTACTCCTGCACCTATTTTCTATGTTTCTACTTTGACGAATTACTCACGTACTTTACCAATAGACAGACTGATTTGCTTAATATTCCTGGCATGAAAATAGCATGCTTATGATTGTTATGAATGAATGATACTCTATTGTCACATGTACCTCTGTAGAGGGAAATTCTTAGCTTTGCATACAATACACAAGTATGAAAAGAGTCGCAACTAATACGGCACTGACAAAGTTACAAAAGTATTCATTATGACCCCTCTTCGTTCTCGCCGCCCCTACCCCCACCTCCTGCCAGGTCTCTCTTTGTTCTAATTTTGGCTTCCCCATGCTGGGACCCTCTATTTATGGTGATGTCTGGCTTGAATCTGGTGAAGAAAAAAACTAAGCAGGAAAGAACTGCAGATGCTGAAGGAATGGGTGACGTTTCGGGCCGAGACTCTTCTTCACCCGAAACGTCACCCATTCCTTCCCTCCAGAGATGCTGCCTGTCCCGCTGAGTTACTCTAGCATTCTGTGTCTATCTTCACAGACAGGCTCGTATTGACTGGGGTCACTTTTTATATTTGCATCTGAGCAGTGCTTTAGTTCGAGTCACCAGCTATTTATGAGCTGCAATATGATCACTCACCACCAGATGACACTGTCCTTTGAACAATCCCAGCTGTCTTCTGGTGCAAGGCTCCAGTGTTCATTTTCAGTTAGTAACAAGAGATCTGAGCTTGCTCCTTCAATGTGAACCAATCGTTCTTGCACATGAGGGAAAGGACAACAAACTTGAATTGTGGAAAGGTGGGCTAGATATCTAATACAAACTTAAATAATTGGATAAATAAACTAGGACTAGGGAAGCTAATTCAACCAATTTGGGTAATCTACACCAATGGAACCTATAGGTTCAGGAAAGAACTGAAGATAGCGGAGTCAAGGGATATGGGGAGAAGGCAGGAACAGGGTACTGATTGTGGATGATCAGCCATGATCACAGTGAGTTGGTGGTGCTGGCGCGAAGGGTTGAATGGCCTACTCCTACACCTATTGTCTATTGTCTATTGAATATGAAGATAGACACAAAATGCTGGAGTAACTCAGCGGGACAGGCAGCATCAGTCTGAAGATGGGTCTCGACCCAAAACGTCACCCATTCCTTCTCTCCACAGATGCTGCCTGTCCCGCTGAGTTACTCCAGCTTTTTGTATCTTTCTTCGAACCTATAGGTGTTTGTTTTTTTTAAACCCTTTTCCTCACAAAAATGTGATTTCTGCTTATATTGCCGTATGATTTGATTTTTTTTTTAAACACGTAGCTGCATAGGATGTTAGCTGACTGACCAGCTCACCGGAAAATGCTAATCAACCTCTGACGTAGATGGGAAAGAGCTGAAATTCTGCACCTATGTTTCTGTGGGTTTTAAAACGTTCTTGGTTTGGGTTTGTCTGTCACTCCCTCCTTCCTGTTTCTGTCTCAATCCTACACTTGCCTAGGTTTACTAGGTTAATTCCCGGAATGGCGGGACTATCGTATGTTGAAAAGACTGGAGCTACTAGGCTTGTATACACTGGAATTTAGAAGGATGAGCGGAGATCTTATCGAAACGTATAAGATTATTAAGGGGTTGGACACGTTAGAGGCAGGAAACATGTTCCCAATGTTGGGGGAGTCCAGAACAAGGGGCCACAGTTTAAGAATAAGGGGTAGGCCATTTAGAACTGAGATGAGGAAAAACTTTTTCAGTCAGAGAGTTGTGAATCTGTGGAATTCTCTGCCTCAGAAGGCAGTGGAGGCCAATTCTCTGAATGCATTCAAGAGAGAGCTGGATAGAGCTCTTAAGGATAGCAGTGTCAGGGGGTATGGGGAGAAGGCAGGAACGGGGTACTGATTGAGAATGATCAGCCATGATCACATTGAATGGCGGTGCTGGCTCGAAGGGCCGAATGACCTCCTCCTGCACCTATTGTCTATTGTCTACTTGCTTTGACTTTGGAGACACAGCACAGAAACGGGCCCTTCGGCCCACCGAGTCCGTGCCAACCACCGATCACCCTGTATGCTAACACCATCCTGCACGCGTGGAACAATTTCTGCAACTTACCGAAACCAATTAATTTGCAAGCCTGCACGTCTTTGGAGCGCGTGAAGAAATCGGAGATCTAGGAGGAAACCCACGCGGTCACAGGGAGAACATACAAACTCCGTACAGAGAGCATCCCTGGTCAGGACCAAACCCGGGGCCCTGGTGCTGTAAGCCAACATCTCTACTGATATGCCACTGTGCCAGATTGACAAACAGGAGGAGATGGCCTAGCCTTTCAGATGGGTTCTGCCAGTCCCATTGCTTTCACTGAATCAATATCAGCTTGTACTCCCCCTGAACACAGCGGTAGAGTTGCTGCCTTACAGCGAATGTAGAGCCAGGAGACCTGGGTTCGATCCCGACCACGGGTGCTGTCTGTAAGGAGTTTGTACGTTCTCCCCGAGACCTGCGTGGGTTTCCTCCGAGATCTTCAGTTTCCTCCCACATGTACAGGTTTGTAGGTTAATTGGCTTGGAAAATTAAAAAATTGTCCCTAGTGGGGGTGTGGATAGTGTTAATATGCGGGGATCGCTGGTCGACGCAGACCCAGTGGGCCGAAGGGCCAGTTTCCGCGCTGTATCATTAAACTAAACGAATAGTGCAGATATTTTGGAACTGTACTTTTTGGAAGACATCTTATCTAATGGGGCACCGCACCCTGACAAAATATGAGTCACGTTTAATTGAAGAAGCCACTATTCACTGAGCTGATGTGAGATGTTCTTTAGAACATTTCAATGGCTTTAGAACAGCAGTGCGTGTTTCTCTAAAACTCTCTTTAAAAGTTTCCACACATCATGATTTTCAACTGCAGGTTTCTCAGAACCATGTTTTGTGCTTTCCTTGTGTAACTTTGTACTTCCAAGGGTTTGAAGGACAGGTCTGCGAACAGCGATACACACAGGTGCCAAACTGTTTCTGTGAGAGGGCTAAAGAGAAGATCTCCAGCCCAAAGCAATAGCCAGGTTTTATAAGGATGATATATATCAGAAAATAACTGCAAATGCTGGTACAAATCGATTTATTCACAAAATGCTGGAGTAACTCAGCAGGTCAGGAAGCATCTCGGGGGAGAAGGAATGGGTGACGTTTCGGGTCGAGACCCTTCTTCAGACTGATGTGGGGGAGTCCAGAACAAGGGGCCACAGTCTAAGAATAAGGGGTAGGCCATTTAGAACGGAGATGAGGAAGAACTTTTTCAGTCAGAGAGTGGTGAAGGTGTGGAATTCTCTGCCTCAGAAGGCAGTGGAGGCCAGTTCGTTGGATGCTTTCAAGAGAGAGCTGGATAGAGCTCTTGAGGATAGCGGAGTGAGGGGGTATGGGGAGAAGGCAGGAACGGGGTACTGATTGAGAGTGATCAGCCATGATCGCATTGAATGGCGGTGCTGGCTCGAAGGGCTGAATGGCCTACTCCTGCACCTATTGTCTATTGTCTATTTCTGTAAGGAATATTACTAATTAAGATCGTGAGTATAGTTAATGAATGACTGCACATTGGAGAAGCAAGCATATGTCCAATTTGCCTGTTCCTGTGCGTTTACATAAAGTTAGATGCTCATCTCTACTTGTGTGTGGAGCTTTCCACTGCAGTAGCTAGTATTCACCTACAGACCTGCATGTCTTTGGACTGTGGGAGGAAACCGGAGCACCTGGAGAAACCCCACATGGTCACGGGGAGAACATTAAAAAACTCAATGCAGACATCACCCGTAGTCTGGATCGAACCCGGGTCTCTGGCGCTGTGAGGCAGCAACCATACTGCTATGTCAACGTGCCACCTGTCCTGCCTAGTTCTGTAACTCTTAACATTTTGTGCCCTGCAATAGCTATCAATCTCAATTTGAAACATCCTGATGTACCAGATTGAGCAGCACTTTGTGAGCTGGAAAGGACTTAGAGTGTTGCAAATATCACAGCCCTCCCTGTGAGGATATTGTTGATGTCACAATGACCTATCTAGCTCTAATTATATAGTTCTGGCCCTCTGAACGAAGAATCATTTCTCCCTGCATAACATCAAATACGTGAATTATTATTAAACTTGTGAATTGGATCCACCTTGACCCTCTGCAATCAAGAGAACATGAGCCGAGTTTGTAAAACATCTCAATGTAACCCTTCTAGCCCTGGTACATTGAATCTATGTTGAACACCTCCAAGGTCAATGAGGCCCACTGGATGAGCACAGACATTAATTGCAAAAGCGCACATCATTCTGACTGCTCTATCTTTTTTTATTTTCTTCTTTAATTACCAATGCAGTGTCCCAGTTAAACATCCTGTGATTAAACCAGTCAGGATGTAACTAATTCCTTCAGCACCTGTGACGTGATTTGATTAAGCGGCGATGTTGAAATGTCACTTGCTTTTATTCTGTAAAAAAAATCTTCAAAGCAAGAAAATTGCTCTAAGATGTAATAAAAAAAATCACTAATGTGTTGACCCTGCAGCAAATCACCCTGTCAGTGTCAGCCCTTTGAAAAAGCCATCACATTAGTTCCACTCCTTCTGCTCTTTACACTTCTCCTTCGCATCTGTTATTAATTTTCATTTGAACGGTCTCACTAAATTGCTTTCCTCCGTCCTTTCAAAACTGTGCGCTGCAGATGACTACACGTCTGTACGTTTAAAAAACAATTCTCCTCTTCTCTCGTGCACTCAAAACCTTTCCCCTCTCCCCTCACGCTCACCCCATCGCAAGCCCGTCGACTTCTTGACATTTGTCTTACCTCTTTTGCCCACTTTGACAATAGACAATAGGTGCAGGAGGAGGCCATTCGGCCCTTCGAGCCAGCACCGCCATTCAATGTGATCATGGCTGACCATTCTCAATCAGTACCCCGTTCCTGCCTTCTCCCCATACCCCCTGACTCCGCTATCCTTAAGAGCTCTATCCAGCTCTCTCTTGAATGCATTCAGAGAATTGGCCTCCACTGCCTTCTGAGGCAGAGAATTCCACAGATTCACAACTCTCTGACTGAAAACGTTTTTCCTCATCTCAGTTCTAAATGGCCTACCCCTTATTCTTAAACTGTGGCCCCTTGTTCTGGACTCCCCCAACATTGGGAACATGTTTCCTGCCTCTAACGTGTCCAACCCCTTAATAATCTTATATGTTTCGATAAGATCCCCTCTCATTCTTCTAAATTCCAGTGTATACATGTCATCGCCCCTCTTGCCTCCGTTTGCAGTTAAGCATTTGGCCCTCGCTATGTGCACTAAACAAGTAAGACCCACAACATTTTGTGTTAAATTTCATTTTAGTACATAATTCAGTAACGTAACATAACTCGAAACAAATCGCAGTCGTGGCTACACTATTATAACCTTACATTTAGTGCCTAGTAGACCAAGTGGACCCGTTGGGCCCAAACCTCTCCTGCATTGGTGCAGCACCCTGTCCTCCCCCACTCCCCTCTCTCCTCAACCCCCCCTCCCCTCTCCCTTCTCCCCCTCCCTCCCTCCCTCCCTCCTCTCTCCTCTCCTCCCCATAACTTTAAAATGTGAATAACTTTAAAAATATAAGACCGATTTCAATAAAACTACTTGCATTATCACTAAAGTGACAATGGTGAGTAAGGTGGGCCTAAAATTGTCGTGCTATCGAGTACCGTTTTGGCTGAAGTTCAGTCACAAACAAGATAACAAACGAGAGTTTTAGTTTATAGATGGCTAACTACAAACCTCAACCCTTTTCGTATTTTTAATTTGGATGTCTATTAAGTTCCCATTAACCTACTCCATTTCAATAATCATGGTTGCTCTATTCTCTTCCACTAGCTGGTCCCTTATTCCTCATGCCTCTACAGTAGATATTTGTTCGTCCTCCCGCAGCACAATTGGAGTGAAAAAGTCATGAGGGGATCTTGTGTATCCTTCTCAAACTTTTTAAAACCTATTCTGTGTCTCTTGATAGTTCAGTGGACAAATTGAATTGAAAGATGCAGCATGGAAACAGGCACTTCGGCCCACCGAGTCCACGTCGACCATCAATCTCCCGTTCACACTAATTCCATTTTATCCCATTCTCGCATCCACTCCCTACACATTAGGGGGAATTTTAGGGGTCAATTTGCCTACAAACTGGCGACTGGGCTTGTATACTCTGGAATTTAGAAGGATGACGGTAGCGCAGCGATAGAGTTGCTGCTTTACAGCGAATGCAGCGCCGGAGACTCAGGTTCGATCCTGACTATGGGTGCTGCACTGTAAGGAGTTTGTACGTTCTCCCCGTGACCGCGTGGGTTTTCTCCGAGATCTTCGGTTTCCTCCCACACTCCAAAGACGTACAGGTATGTAGGTTAATTGGCTGGGTAAATGTAAAAATTGTCCTTAGTGGGTGTAGGATAGTGTTAATGTACGGGGATCGCTGGGCGGCACGGACTTGGTGGGCCGAAAAGGCCTGTTTCCGGCTGTATATATATGATATGATATGATATGAGAGGGGATCTTATTAAAACATATAAGATTATTAAGGGATTGGACACGCTAGAGGCAGGAAACATGTTCCCGATGTTGGGGGAGTCCCGAACCAGGGGCCACAGTTTAAGAATAAGTGGTAGGCCATTTAGAACGGAGAAGAGGAAATACTTTTTCACTCAGAGAGTTGTGAAGCTGTGGAACTCTCTGCCTCAGAAGGCAGTGGAGGCCAATTCCCTGGATGCTTTCAGAGAGAGTTAGATAGAGCTCTTAATGATAGGGATATGGGTAGAAGGCAGGAACGTGGTACTGATTGTGGATGATCAGCCATGATCTGGGTGAATGGCGGTACTGGCTTGAAGGCCCGAATGGATAACTACTGCACCTATTGTCTATTGTCTATAAACCTGTACATCCTTGGGATGTGGGAGGAAACTGGAGGATTTTTCCTTGAGGAGGAAACTGGAGGAAGCTCAGCGGGGGTTCGCAGGAAGAACCTGCAGACTCCACACAGACAGCATCTGAGGTTAGGTTGGAACCTGGCTCTCTTGAAGCTGGGAGGCGACAGCTCTACCCGCTGTGCCAGTGAATGGAGGAAGAGAGATGAGGGCTTTGTGGTCCTCAATGATCAGGGAAAGTGACGACTTTGTACGTTTGGGTATCACAAAATGCTGGAGTAACTCAGCGGGTCAGGCAGCGTCTCTGGAGAGAAGGAAAGGGTGGGACGTTTCGGGCCGAGACCCTTCTTCAGTCTGAGGAAGGGTCTCGACCCGAAACGTCCCACACATTCCTTCTCTCCAGAGACGCTGCCTGACCCGCTGAGTTACCCCAGCATTTCGTGACACCTTCGATTTGTGCCAGCGCCTGCAGTTATTTTCCTACACAACTTGTATGTTTGGGGAATGTTATTGAGATCTTGTTGTGCCAGCCTGTGTCCGACTCCCATGCAGCTTCCAAACGGTGTGACTCAGAACCATGCGGTCTACCAGGAACGGTCCAACAAGCTGCAGGAGCACTTGCGTCAGCTCACCCTGCTCTTCAAGAAGCTGCGGCTGTTGTACGACAAGTGTGGAGAAATGTGTGGGGTGACGGACGTCTCCACAACAGAGGTAACCGGAGGCTGGTTGTGTTTCGTGACCGTTGGCAGACCAATATTCGCCCTTGGGGAGAAATACGGTTCTATCGTGTGTCATGGTAACCAGTGACACTTTAATTGGCATTCTCAATGTGCAACCACGAGCAGAGGACATCCGAACAAAGTTGTAGTATTAGCAAGCACCTCGCTCGTAACTTAATGCTGAATTGGGGCAATGTTTTAGAACAGAAAATAGAACAACACAGCACAGGAACAGTCTCTTCGGCCGGCTGTGTCTGTGCCGAATATACCATACCATACCATACACATACAGCCGGAAACAGGCCTTTTCGGCCCACCAAGTCCGTGCCGCCCAGCGATCCCCGTACATTAACACTATCCTACACCCACTAGGGACAATTTTTTTTTACATTTACATTTACCCAGCCAATTAACCTACACACCTGTACGTCTTTGGAGTGTGGGAGGAAACCGAAGATCTCGGAGAAAACCCACGCAGGTCACGGGGAGAACGTACAAACTCCTTACAGTGCAGCACCCGTAGTCAGGATCGAACCTGAGTCTCCGGCGCTGCATTCGCTGTAAAGCAGCAACTCTACCGCTGCGCTACCGTGCCGCCCAAGATGATGCCAAGACCAATTCGTATCTGCCTGCACGTGATCCATATCCCCTCCATTCCCTGCATGTCCATGTGCCTATCCAAATGCCTCTAAATACCACTATTGTACCTGCCTCCACCATCACCCCTGACACTGTGTTACAGGCGCCCACCCATCCTTTATGTAAATGTTAAATTGTTCCTCACGGTATTTAATATTCTCATCCAGGGAGTAAGATTCCTACTATCCACTCTATCTAAGCCTCTCAGAACTTTTATCTACTTCCATCAGGTCTTCAAACTCTTGCGTTCCTGAGAAACCAGTCCCAGTCTGTCCAACTTCTCCTTGTCACTAATATCCTCTAATCCAGGTTTTGGCCACGTATAAACCTTTGCAAAATCTGGAACATGTCGTGTTTGTTGAAAACTAAAGGAACTCCCATTTGAGGTAGCGATGAGGTGGGTTTTTTTTCTCTGGATGGAAGTCTTTGAAATTCTTCCTCAAAGGATGGAAGGATCAGAATCTCCAGCTATTACGATAACGGTAGATATTTATAACTATACTGGACCAAGTGGACCTGTTGGGCCCAAACCTCTCCTGCATTGGTGCAGCACCCTCTCCCCCTCTCCCTCTCCCCCTGCCCCTCCCTCCTCCTCCCCTTCCCCTCCCCCCTTGCCCTCCTCCTCCTCCCCTCCCTCCCTCCTCCCCCTTCCTCCTCCCTCCCTCCCCCTTCCTCCCCCCCCACCTTCCCCCTCCCTCCCTCCTCCCCTCTCTCCCTCCCTCGACTCTCCCCTCCCCTCTCCCCTTCCCCTCCTTCCTCCCCACCACTCCATCCCCCTCAACCCCCCCGTCTCCTCCCCCCTCCCTCCCTCCCTCCCTAGGAGGTAGATTTAAACTTTAAAATGTGAATAACTTAAAAAATATAACACCGATTTCAATGAAACCTCTTCCATTAGCACCAAAGGGACGACGGTGAGTAAGGTGGGCCTACAATTGTCGCGCTATCGTGTACCGTTTTAGCCGTAGTTCAGGAACAAACAACAAACAAACAAGAGTTTTAGTATCTAGATGGTATTGGGTAACCATGGTTGGATGGAATTGGATTGTTCCCTCAACTCCCCATCAGCCTTGGTCTGAATAAACTTACAGCAGACTCAAGGGGCGCTGTGGTATTTTACCACTGTGGTAAAAATCCTCTACATCTGTATCTGCAACTCCACAAGTCCGTGGATTCTAGGAGTCACTTTTATCTTTCAAGGCAAATATTTTTGAGTTTTAAGCAAACAGAAATGGGTAATTACTGTTGAGGTGCACATCAAGCATATATCTGTGGAACACCTATTCCTTTCTAAACTTTGCCTCTTATTTTCTGTCCACAGTTGATTCCGTTTGTGGGCGATGAACCTGTCAGACCTTCAGATCTTCCGAATGTTGGGGGTTTGATAAATACAGAGTACCAAGAAATCCTTGAGGTAATGTGTGTGTGTGTGTGTGTGTGCGTGCGTGCGTGGAACTTGACCTTGAAATCATCTGCAACTCGCTGCAGTAGGCTTCCTTTCCACCGACCGCCGGTCACTGTCAACAGCCATTTTAAATGCTAGGTATCCTCCAGCATTGCCCACGCGTGGTCTGGAAGATCAATGAATTGGAAGCAGCACATCAAAGCGTTTATTCTGCGTTCCGCGTTGTGGTGACTTGGAATTCAAGACTCTGGTAAAGATGGTGGTAATGGTCATTAACTCAACGAAATTTAGATGAATACTTTGAACTCAAGTCCTCAACCAGTTGGGCATTACGGGGCTGGCAAAGAAGAGGGCCATTCAATCCGCAAGTGAAGCCGCAGGGAAAGCCACTAGGTGGCTTTGGATTAAGAGGGCTGATCCGTGGGCGGTTGCTGCCGGGACGCAAGTCGGGGCCTGATCAATCCCGGCTGGGTCGCCTGGGCGAGGGTGTGTGACGTTGTGAGGCCCGAAACACCCGGTGACCCCAGGTCACATCACCGAGGATGCGTCCCAGCGCATCCAGAAGATGTATCTTGAGCACACACACAAGGGCAAAAGATTGCAGGAGAATGGAAAAAGAACAGGACGGTGAGATTAGAGTCATACAATGTGGAAACAGGCCCTTCGGCCCAACTTGCCCACAACAGCCAACATTCCCATCTATACCAGTTCCACCTGCCTGCATTTGGCCCATATCCCTCTAAACCAATCCTATCCATGTACCTGTCTAAATGTTTTTTAAACGTTGCGATAGTACCTGCCTCAACTACCTCCTCTGGCAGCTCGTTTCATTCACCTTCCACACGTTGCGTGAAAAAGTTACCCCTCAGATTCCTATTAAATCTTTTCCCCCCCCCCTCACCTTAAACCTATTAATTGGGTAGCTCTACCAAAAAACCTCAGCACAGCTACATTAGTTCTGTAGCTTTCTTTCATGCTGTGTCTTGTAATAAACTTGTGTAGTTTAGCTAATATCCCAGACCGACTTTAAAGGCAACTCTTGAAATACTATCTGTGGGGTCCCAACTAACTTGTGGTTTACTGAAAGTTTCTTAGAAATTAGGAAGGGTTGACTAAAAATGTAGCATCTATAAAATGTTTGCTTGGTCTCCAACAAATGAGCTAATGTGTAGGAAGGAACTGCAAGTGCTGGTTTGTACCGAAGATAGACACAAAACGCTAGAGTAACTCAGCCGGACAGGCAGCATCTCTGGAGGAAACAAATATTTCCTGATTAGTACAGGTGTCAGAAGTTATGGGGAGAAGGCAGGAGAATCAGGGCAGGAGGGAGAGATAGGTCAGCCATGATTGAATGGCGGAGTAGACCTGATGGGCCGAATGGCCCAATTCTACTCTTGTTCCTTATGACCTCGGGTCGGAACCCTTTAGCCCGTCTGACAAATGAACTGGTGTCAGCTGCAGTTTGATATTTTGGTTGTTTAGATTTACAAATGAAGCAGATATTTTAACATAAATTTAATTACAGAAGAAAACACTTGAAGCAAAAGTCTCCTGGAGTGTTACAGCCGATAATTGCAATGCTTGTCATATGTAAGAAACTGATTGATGGAGGGGGAGGGGGAGGGGGGAGGGGGGGTTGTTGATGATAGGGAGGAGAGAACTATGCCTAGATTTGCTCAGGTAGCGCAAAATAACTGGACATGTTTCCAGGAACATTTTTTTCACGTGAACGTCGCACTCAAATTAAATTGCATTATGCAACCCTTCAGATAAGACAAGGCCTTGTAAAAAACCCAGCCCTGACACTAATTTAAACAGAGGCAGATTTTTAACTTGTCCTGGCCAATATTTGCCTTGCAATTAACATCCAATAGCATAGTGTAATAATTGTACGTGGGGCCGACTAAAAGCTAATCCGAGATCTTCGGTTTCCTCCCTCACTCCAAAGACGTACAGGTTTGTAGGTTAATTGACTGGGTAAATGTAAAAATTGGCCCTAGTGTGTGTAGGATAGTGTTAATATGCGGGGATCGCTGGGCGGCACGGACTCGGTGGGCCGAAGGGCCTGTTTCCACGCTGTATCTCTAAATCTAAAATCTACACATATGTTGTGCTGCTGCAAATAGCAATTTCATTGTTCCGTTTTGGGACATGACAATAACACTCTTGATTAATATTCCATAATATTTCCATTATTAAAATGCATGTTAGGACATCCTCTTGGGTTGTGGTAGGCACCCTGTGGGCAAGCCATCTCCTCAGTTTGCTTCCCCTTCCATATCCTTTCATTGTCCAACCAGGGTCTACACCTGGGTAGTTAAAGTCTGTGCTCCAGGTCAAGCTGAGAATGGCAGCAAACGACTGCACGATTCATTGAGCTACTGGGGGCAGCAGTAAAGTTGCTGCCTTGCAGCGTCAAAGAAGTGGGTAGGAGCCTGACCACAGGTGCTGTCTGTACAGAGTTTGTACATTCTCCCTGTGACCGTGTGGGTTTTTACTTCTGTATGCTCTGGTTTCCTCCCGCACTTCAAAGACCTACAAGTTTGTAGGTTAATTGGCTTCAATACAATTATAAAAAAATTCCCAAATGTGTAGGATAATGTTCGTGTACAGGGTGATCGCTGGTCTGTGCAGACGATGGGCCAAAGGGCCTGTATCTCTAAAGTCTACTGGACTGCATGCATTAAACTACAGCCGGCCTTGAGACTTGTTAAAATGTCAGATTAATTTTGCTTTTGCATTGATGCCCACTTGCATTGGACCCTGTACAATATATGTAAAAGGTTGCTCATTAGAATTTTTTGGTTTTCCTTTTAAAATGCCAACTAATTCCCCAATTGCTGGTTAATCCATGCCTGAAAACCAACTGCAAACAATCAGTAAAAAGGTCAGTGTAGTTATCTTAGCGGAAATAAAGTTCCAAACGTTACTCTGTCTCAGTGTTGGTGCATCAGGGTGGTTGTTAGAATGCAACCGTGCATTCCAGGATCAAGTGGATTCAAGAAAAACAAATGCAACATAGGATATGAAACAGATATTTTTAGTTTAGTTTAGTTTAGAAATAAAGCGTGGAAACAGGCGCTATGGCCCCACAGAGTTCACGCCAACCAGCAATCCCTGTACAATAGCACTATCCTACACACAATCATCTTTACCAAAGCTAATTAACTATAAACATGTACGTCTTTGGAGCATGGAAGGAAACCGGAGCACCCAGAGTAAGCCCACACGGTCACTGGGAGAACGTACAAACTCTCCACACAGATATCACCCATAGTCAGGATGGAACCCGGGTCTCCGGCGCTGTGAGGCAGCAACTGTACTGCTGTGCCGCTCCAGCGTTTTCCATCAGGAATATTTTATTTATATAATCAGATAATAAAAGCTGGGATTGCTTGGAATGGGAAACTTGAATTGTTGCCTTCCATCACAGTGAGGAGGTGTTTGGAGTCACTGTGATGGATGTTTGTGTTGGGGTCGTGTGTCATGTGTTCTTTTCTTTTGTTTTTGCTGTGTTTTGTGACTGCTGAAATTTCGTTCGGTATTTATACCGAATGACAATAAAGTTCTGTTCTGTTCTGAACGGTGACTAATGGAAAAGTATTTACAGCTTTTCCTGCTCTTCAACATTGTCCTTTTCCTTTCTTAGAAACTACATCAGAAGAACCAAGAACTGAAGCACATTATGGATCAGCTACGGAGTCTCATATGGGACATCAATTCCATGCTGGCGATGAGGAACTAAACATTGTGACAATCCCATTTCTGGTTTGCAAAGACACCTCTCCATTTTAGGATCTGTTAAGCAATGAAACAACCCTTGTAGTTTTTTGTTCCTGTTTTTACACTGTACATATAACCATTTTGTTAAAGACAAATATTTTTCTACTAGAGAAATTAATTGTAATTCAGTAAATGTGTTGAAAAGTCCCATTATTGTGTTATTTCTGTGTCCGTGTGTGTGTGTGTGTGTGTGTGGGGGGGGGGGGGGGGGGGGGTAATGTGGAGTTCAATGTGAAAGTTCTTGGCAGTATGGGGAAGGTCTATGGCGAGTGTACTAACTCTCTAATACCATGCTCGAGCCTCTTGGAATGATGAACCTGCTGCTGTGAGCAACGTCAAGAACAGAGTTGGCATTGAAAAAAAATATGTGCATTAAATATGTAAAAATATAGCATGAGTCTTGGATATTAAAGCAAATTAAAACTGTGATGTTCCAATGACCAAACCAACGAGTTAACATCTTGGTGAATATGCCACAGTGTCGTGGACTTATTCTATCACGACACGATACGACACGATAGAACTTTATTTATCCCAGGAGGGAAATTGACCCTCTCCAGAGCCAGCACATCCTTCCTCAGATATGCGGCCCAAATTTGCTCACAGTCTTCCAAATGTGGCCATTCAGAAAGACCTGAAGCTAAACTGTTGCTTAATTTATCTTTGCAGTAAAGTGTTGGTATTGGCTTGTTATTGTCATGTGTACCAAGATATCCAGTTGTGTGCTATCCAGTTAAAAAACATCCATACGTGAGTACAATCTAAACCAGACATGAGTACACAGGTAATGAGCTAGAGAATAAACTCTGCAGAGTACAATATGGCTAGAGAGGAAGAGCAGATTAAAAAAAAGTTCAAAATGCTACGGGGTTGATTGGGGCATCACGAATACATCTTTAAGTACATTTAGAAATGTTCAGTCATACTTATTATTAGAATTCTCATCCTACAGAAGCTACACAATTTATTGTGTTGTGTACTTAAGAATATGCAGAGTAAGGGAGTATGGGATTATTAAGTAGAATGCAAATATCAAGGAGTGGAATATATTATGATGTGGATGGTGGTAAGAACTTCATAATTAGTTTTGAATTGTGACATTATACACCTCAGTGTTTATAAACACTTTGTGATATGTCCAACTAATGTTGTTTAAAGAAACCACTGGCGTGATACTGGTTGAAGGGTTTAATTATAGCCTGTTTGATTATGTAGTGATTGGTCATGTTGCAGGAAGGAAGTTGTTTGGTCAGACGAATAAAAAGGTTGCCATGGGTAGATTTTTTTTTAGATTTAGAGATACAGCGCGGAAACAGGCCCTTCGGCCCACCGAGTCCGCGCAGCCCAGCGATCCCCGCACATTAACACTATCCTACACACTAGGGACAATTTTTACATTTACCCAGTCAATTAACCTACATACCTGTACGTCTTTGGAGTGAGGGAGGAAACCGAAGATCTCGGAGAAAACCCACGCAGGTCACGGGGAGAACGTACAAACTCCGTACAGACGGCGCCCATAGTCAGGATCGAAGCCGAGTCTCCGGCGCTGCATTCGCTGTAAGGCAGCAACTCTACCGCTGTGCCGCCGGGTAGAACTTCACTGGAAGTGTTATTGTCAGGGCATTGGCACAGCAGAAGGGATGTGAGAGCCTTTGATTTAAGTTTAGTTATGTTTATTGTCACGTGTACCGAGGTACAGTGAAAAGCTTTTGTTGCCTGCTAACCAGTCAGCGGAAAGATAATACATGATTACAATCGAGCCATCCACAATGTACAGATACATGATAACGGGAATAATGTAAATAAAGTTCAGTACAAGGTGAAGTCTGATCAAAGATAGTCCAAGGGTCTCTAATGTGGTAGATAGTAGTTCAGGACTGCTCTCTAGTTGTTGGTTCAGTCGCCTGATAACAGCTGGGAGGAAACAGTCCCTGAATCTGGAGGTGTGTGTTTTCATACTTCTATACGTCTTGCCTGATGGGAGAGGGGAGAAGAGGGAGTGGCCGGGATGCGACCACCTTATTTGGTTTTCTACTGAGAACTGTCGATTTCAGTTCTCCCTCTCCCATTCCCAGTCTGACCTTTCTGTCATGGGCCTCCTCCAGTGCCATAGTGAGGCCCACCGGAAATTGGAGGAACAGCACCTCATATTTCGCCTGGGCAGCTTGCAGCCCAGTGGTATGAACATTGACTTCTCCAACTTTAGATAGTTCCTCTGTCCCTCTCTTCCCCTCCCCTTCCCAGATCTCCCACTGTCTTCCTGTCTCCACCTATATCCTTCCTTTGTCCCGCCCCCCCTGACATCAGTCTGAGGAAGGGTCTCAACCCGAAACGTCGCCCATTCCTTCTCTCCTGAGATGCTGCCTGACCTGCTGAGTTACTCCAGCTTTTTGTGAATAAATACCTTCGAATAATTGCGATTTCATTCAATCCATAAAGAACTGCAGATGGTGGTTAATACACAAAAGGGCACAAAGTACTGGAGTAACTCAGTGGGTCGGCCAACCTCTCTGCGGAACATGGATAGGTGACATTTCGGGTCGAAATCCTTCTTCAGACTTGCGATTTTGTTCCTCCTTCAAGTCATTAATGTAAATAATTGATGGCCAAGGACTTCCCTGAGGTACTCTGCTGATGATTGACATCTCTCCAGTCTGAAAATAATCTGTTTATTCCAACTCTTGCGACAGACAGTTTTAATCTAGTTTTGAGGTCTCCTGCTTACAATTCATTAACATCATCCGTTGGATTGGGAGATCAATATTGTGCACCAGAAGTGGTCTCAGTTACAATGCCTTGTGTAACTGAAGCATATTCTCTCTACTTTTACATTTGATTTTATCCCCTTCGATATACAATAACATTCTGATTGCTTTGCTAATTACTTGCTGTACCTGCAGGCAAGCCACCTAAATCCCTGTGCATGTTAGAGCCTTGTAGTGTCCCTCACTTCACTATTACTTCGCCTTTAAGTTTCTTTTTTAAAAGGCTGTTGTAGAAAATCAGTTGTGGACCTGCTTGCCTTTCAGACATCTTTCAGTGATTCAGCCTTCAAACCATCATTTACAGTGGTCTCTGCACAATATTTCATACCCTTTACGCCTTAACCACATTTCAATAGACAATAGACAATAGGTGCAGGAGTAGGCCATTCAGCCCTTCGAGCCAGCACCGCCATTCAATGCGATCATGGCTGATCACTCTCAATCAGTACCCCGTTCCTGCCTTCTCCCCATACCCCCTCACTCCGCTATCCTTAAGAGCTCTATCCAGCTCTCTCTTGAAAGCATCCAACGAACTGGCCTCCACTGCCTTCTGAGGCAGAGAATTCCACACCTTCACCACTCTCTGACTGAAAAAGTTCTTCCTCATCTCCGTTCTAAATGGCCTACCCCTTATTCTTAAACTGTGGCCCCTTGTTCTGGACTCCCCCAACATTGGGAACATGTTTCCTGCCTCTAATGTGTCCAATCCCCTAATTATCTTATATGTTTCAATAAGATCCCCCCTCATCCTTCTAAATTCCAGTGTATATAAGCCTAATTGCTCCAGCCTTTCAACATACGACAGTCCCGCCATTCCAGGAATTAACCTAGTGAACCTACGCTGCACGCCCTCAATAGCAAGAATATCCTTCCTCAAATTTGGAGACCAAAACTGCACACAGTACTCCAGGTGCGGTCTCACCAGGGCCCGGTACAACTGTAGAAGGACCTCTTTGCTCCTATACTCAACTCCTCTTGTTATGAAGGCCAACATTCCATTGGCTTTCTTCACTGCCTGCTGTACCTGCATGCTTCCTTTCAGTGACTGATGCACTAGGACACCCAGATCTCGTTGAACATCCCCTCTTCCTAACTTGACACCATTCAGATAATAATCTGCCTTTCTATTCTTACTTCCAAAGTGAATAACCTCACACTTATCTACATTAAACTGCATCTGCTATGTATCCGCCCACTCACACAACCTGTCCAAGTCACCCTGCAGCCTTATTGTATCTTCCTCAGAATTCACACTACCCCCCAGCTTAGTATCATCTGCAAATTTGCTAATGGTACTTTTAATCCCTTCATCTAAGTCATTAATGTATTTCGTAAATAGCTGGGGTCCCAGCACCGAACCGCACACGATGGATTACAAAACCATCTATATACTAAAATTCTCTTTTGTTTGTTCCTGAACTACAGCCAAACCGGTACACGATAGCGCGACAATTTTAGGCCCACCTTACTCAGCGTCGTCCCTTTGGTGCTAATGGAAGAGGTTTCAGTGAAATCGGTGTTATATATTTTAAGTTGTTCACATTTCAAAGTTTAAATCTATCTCCTAGGGAGGGAGGGAGGGAGGGAGGGAGGGAGGGAGGGAGGGAGGGAGGGAGGGAGGGAGGGAGGGAGGGAGGGAGGGAGGGAGATAGAGGGAGAGGGAGGATAGGGGGTTGAGGGGAAGAGGGAGGGGGAGAAGGGGGGGAGGAGAGGGTGCTGCACCAATGCAGGAGATGTTTGGGCCCAACTTGGTCTAATGGAAGATAAAGTTGTAGACCAGCTCTGATCCGATTGAAGTTGGGAGCAAGACCTACTGGTGATCCTGCGTTTTCATTCCCGTGATATCTCCCATTTCCCTTTCCCCTGACTCTCAGTCTGAAACGTCATCTATTCCTTTTCTCCAGAGATGCTGCCCGACCCACTGAGTTACTCCAGCTCTTTGTGTTTATCTTTGGTTTAACCCATCATTTACAGTTCCTTCCTCCACGTTTCATCTGCTCCACTGTGAAATCTCCTCAAGGCATGCCTACTTTGAAGAAGTTCTCCTCCTCTCTCCGACGAGAGTTCTCTCTCGCTGCTCCCCCTCTGTGACATTTTTGCGCATCTTTCATTCATTTGCTCTCTATCACCGTCTGTATCTCTCATTTCCCTTTCACCTGATTCTCAGTCTGAAGAAGGGTCTCGACCCGAAACGTCACCTATTCCTTTTCTCCAGAGATGCTGTCTGACCCGCTAAGTTGCTCCAGCTTTCTGTGTCTATCCTCGATTTAAACCAGCAGTTCCTTCCTACACTAGTGGTCGGACATCTGCATTGTGATCCTAACCCTCTGCATCAATTGCATTGCCCAGCCCAGCCAGCTAGGAGTGGCTCTCTGCAGGTAGAGGTTGTGTAAACCATTTCAACCACGAGGGAAACTGCTCTTGGTAATATGCCAACCATATCTGACTGCTATATTATTGCGCAAGTACGTTTTTCCTCTGCTGCTCAAAAGTCAAAGGTGCAATTCTTCATTACAGTTGCAGCGTTGTGTCAAGTCCGATTGTAATATTTTTGGTAATTGATCGGTGGATTTAAACTGGAAGTAGCTGTCAATGTCTCGTGTTGAAAATGCAAATAACTACACAGAACAGTACAGCACAGAAACAGGCCCTTTGGCCCACAATGTCCGTGCCGAACATGATGCCAAGTTCAACTAATCACCTCTGCCTGCACATGATCCATGTCCATATATTCCCTGCATATCCACGTGTCTATGTTAAAGCTCAAATGTCACTATCGTACCTGCCTCCACAACCACCCTCTTCTAAAAAAAAATTAATCAAAAAATGTATTCATTTATTAAAAATAATATTTACTATACCTTAAAACAAAACAGAACCCACCACCGTAGTACAAGGCAAACAAATATACAACTATGTTACAATCCTTGGCAAGGATGCATTCAATCCCCCGCGGTCCCGGAAATTCCCCAGGGTGCCCGTGGGCAGCGCACAGTCCCTCTCCAACACCACCCGGGCGTGGATGTAACCCCGGAAAAGGGGTAGGCAGCCGGCTCGGGCAGAGCCCTCTTCCGCCTGGCGCCGTGAGTCACGGATGGGCAGCTTGGCCAGGCCCAGGTGCAAAACCAACCAGGACATCCTTGGCCCTGCCCGTCTCCCCTACGCACTGGGTGTCCAAAGATGAGGATGGTGGGTGAGAAGTGCAGCCGGAAGGCAAGGAGCGGCCCCTTTAGATATTGGAACAGGGGCTGCAACCTCACACACTCCATGTACACATGGTACACAGACTCTTCCAGCCTGTGAACCGCGCGAGGAACAGGTTGCAGGGGACTCCTCAGTGCAATACCCTCCACCCCAGGTCCCCGATGGAGAGGGGCAGAATCCCTGCACCACCACCACCCTTGGCAGTGTGCTCCAGCACCTGCCACTCTGACCCTCACATCTCCATTAAACTTTGCCTCTCTCACAGTAAACCTATGCCTTCTAGTCTTTGACTTTTCCACATTTTGACATTTAGTGTGCGGGGATCGCTGGTCGGTGCGGACACGATGGGCCGAAGGGCCTGTTTCCGCACTGTCTCCCTGAGCTAAACATAAAAGTCGCAAAGTGCCTGATGATGTTTTGTTAAGTGACGATGCCCTGTAAATGCAGAGCTTCATGTTAAAAGGTTCCCAGCTATTGAGTTGCTCTGTGCCTGTTGTATAACATTGGTTTGCAATTGATTTGTAATGAGAGTTAACATCCAGTATTAATGAAACCAAATCTGATACAGGATTCAGAATTCCAAACCCCAGTGCTTAGTAAAGTTTTAAACATGGACATTTCAGAATCAACTGTGGGCAATAACTGCAAGAATAAAAGACTGACATCCCACCTGAGCTAAACTGTATAAAGAAAATATCAGAAGCAGGGGAGCCATTTCCTGACTAAGCTAAAGCTTAGTAATTGATGCAGCTGAGTTCAGGTCAATTAATGAGCCTAATACAATATAATTTCATTTTTTTTCCCCAATTTGACTTGGGGATGAAAACTTGGAAAAAGCAATCTGTAACTCTAAGTATATATTATTCTAAATACAAATTGATTAGATTTTCAGGCAGTAACTTACTCCTGGGCATCATTAAGCTATGTGTAAGCCATCAAACCTCCTGATTAGATTCTGTCCCACCACACTGCCTGGTATTTATTATTCTGTACAAACTATCTAAACTGTCCTGATTAAATTCTAGCCAGTAATCATCCCAGAACATCCTAAATATAAACTGCCTCATCCTGTCAATTGGATTCCATCTTGTAATACACTCCTGAGAATAAACCATTCAATGTTCTTGGTTACTCTGAAGCCTCTGGTGTTATATTAATAATGCTTCATTGGACATAGTTTATAGCCTGTAACCTGAAATATCTGTTCTGCTCACCTCTCATCCCCGTGCTCAATGACCCAAGTTGACCTTTGGGCTCATCCTGACATTCAAATTCCTGTGTCGTCTTGTCTCTATTCATCTCTGTAATTTCCCTCAGCCTTCGACTGTGTTCTCTGCAATCCTCCATTCTGATTTCCCATGCAGGCCTCATTGATCTGCTTTGTTGCACTGCTTGTGTCTTCTGCTGTCTGGCTCCTGAGATCTGCAATTCTCTCTTTATGTGTGTGTGTGTGTGTGTGTATGTGTGCGTTTGTGTGTGTGTGTGTGTGTGTGTTTGTGTGTGCGTGTGTTTATGCATGTGTGTGTGTTTGTGCGTGTGTGTGTGTGGGTGTGTGTGTGTGTCTCATCTTTTAAAATCTAATTTTGATCTACAAATGTAAATTGTTATGGAGACCTCTTGCTGATAGTTCAGTACAGTACGTGGGAAGTGCTGCACTATCAGAGGAGCTATTTGTCTGTCCTTTGCACTACAATGTCATAGAGTCATACAGTGTGAAAACAGGCCCTTTGGCCCAACGTGCCCATGCTGACCAACATGCCCCATCTACACTCGTCCCACCTGCCTACATTTGGCCCATATCTCTCTATCCTATCTATGTACCTGTCTAAATGTTTCTTGAACGTTGCGATAATATCTGCCTCAACTACCTCATTCCATACACCTACCAACCTTTGTGTGAAAAAAAAGTTACCAATCTGGTTTCTATTAAATCTTTCCCCTCTCACCTTAAACCTATATTCTCTGGTTCTCGATTCCCCTACTCTAGGAAAAAAACTGTGCATTTACCTGATCTAGTCGGAACCTTACTTCAAAACCAAACTAAACTACACCACTATTAATCCCTCGGAGTTTTGGGCAGACCTTGAATTTTGTTACATTTGAAAGAGTGAGGTGAGGAATAGTGGGCCATACACACAGGACCAACTTGGGTAAATTTGTCACGGGCACAGAGGGCCAAATATCCGCCTCCTGGAAAATATGGGATATATTTGAGAGTGTATTTTATAGTAATGTATTTTGTGTTTATGGAAAGGTATTTTCTTCTACAAATGAATAAGGAAATGTCGGTGAGTTTGAAGAAGGGTCTCGACCCGAAACGCCATCCATCCGTTTTCTCCAGAGATGCTGCTGGACCCGTTGAGTTACTCCAGCACTTTGTGCCTGTCTGGTTGCATGGCTCCACTGCATTTTACTCGTGTAAGATAAAATGCGAACCCGCTGTTCCTGGGGGAATCTCCATCCACCTTTTCTCTGGCGAAGGGAAGGACACGGCGGTCATACAATGTGGAAGGATGCCTCTGATCAGAGGTTCTGAGGCAGAGCAGTGGGGAAGCAGGCGGGCTGTGCGGTCAGAGGGCAGCATGCACAGAAGCTGATCATCTGCCAAAGGGTGGACTTCAGTCACACTGGCCGCTGCCGCTCCAGGTTCGAAACCCCTGACCTTCACTATCCACCGAAGAAGAATCTTACCATTCCTGTTGCTTGTCTTTTCAGTCACCCTGATCTCTTCCTCTCTCTGGTCTGCAAAGACATGCTGGTGTCCAAAAACAAGGGTATCGGTGTTGTTCATGTCACGCACTATGACACGGGTCCGTTAAGCAGCCACTTGCAATTCTGCTGAGAAGCAGGAGTGGATGCAATTGGCAGTACTTTCCCCTGGTCAATAATCAACAAGCACCCATATACTCACACGGTCATAAGTGGCAGGAGCAGAATTAGGCCATTCGGCCCGTCAAGTCTACTCCGCCATTCAATTACAGCTGATCTATCTCTCCCTCCTCATCCCATTCTCTTTCCTTCTCCCCATAACCCCTGACACCTGTACTAATTAAGAATCTATCTATCTCTGCCTTAAAAATATCCATTGAATTGACCTCCACAGCCTTCTGTGGCAAAGAATTCCACAGATTCACCACCCTCTGCCTAAAGAAATTCCCCAACTCCTTCCTAAAGGAAAGTCCTTTAATTCTGAGGCTGTGACCTCTGGTCCTAGACTCTCCCACTAGTGGAAACATCCTCTCCACGTCCACTCTAACCAAGCCTTTCACTATTCGGTGAGTTTCAATGAGGCCCCCCCCCTTATCCTTCTGAACTCCAGCGAGTACAGGCCCAGTGCCGAAAGAAACGCTCATCATAGGCTAAACGGCCTTTTATTTCACTATTTTGCCAACAAATGCAGAAAAAAATCAATCCTGATGAGGGAATTGAGTTTCAGGAATCGGTGACAAATGATCCAAAAATTGATAAACAAGTAAAGTGCGAGAGTAAACTCGCAGAAAGTATAAAAAATGATTTTCAATCGATTGTGAAATTCCAAATGACCAGACTTCCGCCGACATTATCATTTTCAGAAACTTCATTTAGCTTAGAGATACAACATTGGGACAGGCCATTTGGCCCACTGAGACTGTGCTGCCCATCAATCCCCATACACTCGTTCTACCCTACACATTAAGGACAATTTGCAAAAGTCAATTAACCAACAAACCTACACATCTTTGGAATGTAGGAGGAAACCGGAGCACCTGGAGAAAACCCATGCAGTCACAGGGGGAACATACAAACTCCGTACGGACAGCACCAGTAATCAGGATTGAACCGGGAT